>NW_027458289.1:0-53144 GCF_050624435.1 Tenrec ecaudatus | reverse complement strand
CCTAGCCTGAAGGCTAGGGGAGCCGTAGCCTTAGCCTAGGGGAGCCCTAGCCTAAAGCCTAGGGGTGCCCTAGCCTGAAGGCTAGGGGAGCCGTAGCCTTAGCCTAGGGGAGCCCTAGCCTAAAGCCTAGGGGTGCCCTAGCCTGAAGGCTAGGGGAGCCCTAGCCTAAAGCCTAGGGGTGCCCTAGCCTGAAGGCTAGGGGAGCCGTAGCCTTAGCCTAGGGGAGCCCTAGCCTAAAGCCTAGGGGTGCCCTAGCCTGAAGGCTAGGGGAGCCGTAGCCTTAGCCTAGGGGAGCCCTAGCCTAAAGCCTAGGGGTGCCCTAGCCTGAAGGCTAGGGGAGCCGTAGCCTTAGCCTAGGGGAGCCCTAGCCTAAAGCCTAGGGGTGCCCTAGCCTGAAGGCTAGGGGAGCCCTAGCCTTAGCCTAGGGGAGCCCTAGCCTAAAGCCTAGGGGTGCCCTAGCCTGAAGGCTAGGGGAGCCCTAGCCTTAGCCTAGGGGAGCCCTAGCCTAAAGCCTAGGGGTGCCCTAGCCTGAAGGCTAGGGGAGCCCTAGCCTTAGCCTAGGGGAGCCCTAGCCTAAAGCCTAGGGGTGCCCTAGCCTGAAGGCTAGGGGAGCCCTAGCCTTAGCCTAGGGGAGCCCTAGCCTAAAGCCTAGGGGTGCCCTAGCCTGAAGGCTAGGGGAGCCCTAGCCTTAGCCTAGGGGAGCCCTAGCCTAAAGCCTAGGGGTGCCCTAGCCTGAAGGCTAGGGGAGCCCTAGCCTTAGCCTAGGGGAGCCCTAGCCTAAAGCCTAGGGGTGCCCTAGCCTGAAGGCTAGGGGAGCCCTAGCCTTAGCCTAGGGGAGCCCTAGCCTAAAGCCTAGGGGTGCCCTAGCCTGAAGGCTAGGGGAGCCGTAGCCTTAGCCTAGGGGAGCCCTAGCCTAAAGCCTAGGGGTGCCCTAGCCTGAAGGCTAGGGGAGCCGTAGCCTTAGCCTAGGGGAGCCCTAGCCTAAAGCCTAGGGGTGCCCTAGCCTGAAGGCTAGGGGAGCCGTAGCCTTAGCCTAGGGGAGCCCTAGCCTAAAGCCTAGGGGTGCCCTAGCCTGAAGGCTAGGGGAGCCGTAGCCTTAGCCTAGGGGAGCCCTAGCCTAAAGCCTAGGGGTGCCCTAGCCTGAAGGCTAGGGGAGCGTAGCCTTAGCCTAGGGGAGCCCTAGCCTAAAGCCTAGGGGTGCCCTAGCCTGAAGGCTAGGGGAGCCGTAGCCTTAGCCTAGGGGAGCCCTAGCCTAAAGCCTAGGGGTGCCCTAGCCTGAAGGCTAGGGGAGCCGTAGCCTTAGCCTAGGGGAGCCCTAGCCTAAAGCCTAGGGGTGCCCTAGCCTGAAGGCTAGGGGAGCCGTAGCCTTAGCCTAGGGGAGCCCTAGCCTAAAGCCTAGGGGTGCCCTAGCCTGAAGGCTAGGGGAGCCGTAGCCTTAGCCTAGGGGAGCCCTAGCCTAAAGCCTAGGGGTGCCCTAGCCTGAAGGCTAGGGGAGCCGTAGCCTTAGCCTAGGGGAGCCCTAGCCTAAAGCCTAGGGGTGCCCTAGCCTGAAGGCTAGGGGAGCCGTAGCCTTAGCCTAGGGGAGCCCTAGCCTAAAGCCTAGGGGTGCCCTAGCCTGAAGGCTAGGGGAGCCGTAGCCTTAGCCTAGGGGAGCCCTAGCCTAAAGCCTAGGGGTTGCCCTAGCCTGAAGGCTAGGGGAGCCGTAGCCTTAGCCTAGGGGAGCCCTAGCCTAAAGCCTAGGGGTGCCCTAGCCTGAAGGCTAGGGGAGCCGTAGCCTTAGCCTAGGGGAGCCCTAGCCTAAAGCCTAGGGGTGCCCTAGCCTGAAGGCTAGGGGAGCCGTAGCCTTAGCCTAGGGGAGCCCTAGCCTAAAGCCTAGGGGTGCCCTAGCCTGAAGGCTAGGGGAGCCGTAGCCTTAGCCTAGGGGAGCCCTAGCCTAAAGCCTAGGGGTGCCCTAGCCTGAAGGCTAGGGGAGCCGTAGCCTTAGCCTAGGGGAGGCCCTAGCCTAAAGCCTAGGGGTGCCCTAGCCTGAAGGCTAGGGGAGCCGTAGCCTTAGCCTAGGGAGGCCTAGCCTAAAGCCTAGGGGTGCCCTAGCCTGAAGGCTAGGGGAGCCGTAGCCTTAGCCTAGGGGAGGCCTAGCCTAAAGCCTAGGGGTGCCCTAGCCTGAAGGCTAGGGGAGCCGTAGCCTTAGCCTAGGGGAGGCCTAGCCTAAAGCCTAGGGGTGCCCTAGCCTGAAGGCTAGGGGAGCCGTAGCCTTAGCCTAGGGGAGGCCTAGCCTAAAGCCTAGGGGTGCCCTAGCCTGAAGGCTAGGGGAGCCGTAGCCTTAGCCTAGGGGAGGCCTAGCCTAAAGCCTAGGGGTGCCCTAGCCTGAAGGCTAGGGGAGCCGTAGCCTTAGCCTAGGGGAGGCCTAGCCTAAAGCCTAGGGGTGCCCTAGCCTGAAGGCTAGGGGAGCCGTAGCCTTAGCCTAGGGGAGCCCTAGCCTAAAGCCTAGGGGTGCCCTAGCCTGAAGGCTAGGGGAGCCGTAGCCTTAGCCTAGGGGAGCCCTAGCCTAAAGCCTAGGGGTGCCCTAGCCTGAAGGCTAGGGGAGCCCGAGCCTTAGCCTAGGGGAGCCCTAGCCTAAAGCCTAGGGGTGCCCTAGCCTGAAGGCTAGGGGAGCCCGAGCCTTAGCCTAGGGGAGCCCTAGCCTAAAGCCTAGGGGTGCCCTAGCCTGAAGGCTAGGGGAGCCCGAGCCTTAGCCTAGGGGAGCCCTAGCCTAAAGCCTAGGGGTGCCCTAGCCTGAAGGCTAGGGGAGCCCGAGCCTTAGCCTAGGGGAGCCCTAGCCTAAAGCCTAGGGGTGCCCTAGCCTGAAGGCTAGGGGAGCCCGAGCCTTAGCCTAGGGGAGCCCTAGCCTAAAGCCTAGGGGTGCCCTAGCCTGAAGGCTAGGGGAGCCCGAGCCTTAGCCTAGGGGAGCCCTAGCCTAAAGCCTAGGGGTGCCCTAGCCTGAAGGCTAGGGGAGCCCGAGCCTTAGCCTAGGGGAGCCCTAGCCTAAAGCCTAGGGGTGCCCTAGCCTGAAGGCTAGGGGAGCCCGAGCCTTAGCCTAGCGGAGCCCTAGCCTAAAGCCTAGGGGTGCCCTAGCCTGAAGGCTAGGGGAGCCCGAGCCTTAGCCTAGGGGAGCCCTAGCCTAAAGCCTAGGGGTGCCCTAGCCTGAAGGCTAGGGGAGCCCGAGCCTTAGCCTAGGGGAGCCCTAGCCTAAAGCCTAGGGGTGCCCTAGCCTGAAGGCTAGGGGAGCCCGAGCCTTAGCCTAGGGGAGCCCTAGCCTAAAGCCTAGGGGTGCCCTAGCCTGAAGGCTAGGGGAGCCCGAGCCTTAGCCTAGGGGAGCCCTAGCCTAAAGCCTAGGGGTGCCCTAGCCTGAAGGCTAGGGGAGCCCGAGCCTTAGCCTAGGGGAGCCCTAGCCTAAAGCCTAGGGGTGCCCTAGCCTGAAGGCTAGGGGAGCCCGAGCCTTAGCCTAGGGGAGCCCTAGCCTAAAGCCTAGGGGTGCCCTAGCCTGAAGGCTAGGGGAGCCCGAGCCTTAGCCTAGGGGAGCCCTAGCCTAAAGCCTAGGGGTGCCCTAGCCTGAAGGCTAGGGGAGCCCGAGCCTTAGCCTAGGGGAGCCCTAGCCTAAAGCCTAGGGGTGCCCTAGCCTGAAGGCTAGGGGAGCCCGAGCCTTAGCCTAGGGGAGCCCTAGCCTAAAGCCTAGGGGTGCCCTAGCCTGAAGGCTAGGGGAGCCCGAGCCTTAGCCTAGGGGAGCCCTAGCCTAAAGCCTAAGGGGTGCCCTAGCCTGAAGGCTAGGGGAGCCCGAGCCTTAGCCTAGGGGAGCCCTAGCCTAAAGCCTAGGGGTGCCCTAGCCTGAAGGCTAGGGGAGCCCGAGCCTTAGCCTAGGGGAGCCCTAGCCTAAAGCCTAGGGGTGCCCTAGCCTGAAGGCTAGGGGAGCCCGAGCCTTAGCCTAGGGGAGCCCTAGCCTAAAGCCTAGGGGTGCCCTAGCCTGAAGGCTAGGGGAGCCCGAGCCTTAGCCTAGGGGAGCCCTAGCCTAAAGCCTAGGGGTGCCCTAGCCTGAAGGCTAGGGGAGCCCGAGCCTTAGCCTAGGGGAGCCCTAGCCTAAAGCCTAGGGGTGCCCTAGCCTGAAGGCTAGGGGAGCCCGAGCCTTAGCCTAGGGGAGCCCTAGCCTAAAGCCTAGGGGTGCCCTAGCCTGAAGGCTAGGGGAGCCCGAGCCTTAGCCTAGGGGAGCCCTAGCCTAAAGCCTAGGGGTGCCCTAGCCTGAAGGCTAGGGGAGCCCGAGCCTTAGCCTAGGGGAGCCCTAGCCTAAAGCCTAGGGGTGCCCTAGCCTGAAGGCTAGGGGAGCCCGAGCCTTAGCCTAGGGGAGCCCTAGCCTAAAGCCTAGGGGTGCCCTAGCCTGAAGGCTAGGGGAGCCCGAGCCTTAGCCTAGGGGAGCCCTAGCCTAAAGCCTAGGGGTGCCCTAGCCTGAAGGCTAGGGGAGCCCGAGCCTTAGCCTAGGGGAGCCCTAGCCTAAAGCCTAGGGGTGCCCTAGCCTGAAGGCTAGGGGAGCCCTAGCCTTAGCCTAGGGAGCCCAAAGCCTAGGGGTGCCCTAGCCTGAAGGCTAGGGGAGCCCTAGCCTTAGCCTAGGGGAGCCCAAAGCCTAGGGGTGCCCTAGCCTGAAGGCTAGGGTAGCCCTAGCCTTAGCCTAGGGGAGCCCTAGCCTAAAGCCTAGGGGTGCCCTAGCCTGAAGGCTAGGGGAGCCCTAGCCTTAGCCTAGGGGAGCCCAAAGCCTAGGGGTGCCCTAGCCTGAAGGCAAGGGGAGCCCTAGCCTTAGCCTAGGGGAGCCCAAAGCCTAGGGGTGCCCTAGCCTGAAGGCTAGGGGAGCCCTAGCCTTAGCCTAGGGGAGCCCTAGCCTAAAGCCTAGGGGTGCCCTAGCCTGAAGGCTAGGGGAGCCCTAGCCTTAGCCTAGGGGAGCCTAAAGCCTAGGGGTGTCCTAGCCTGAAGGCTAGGGGAGCCCTAGCCTTAGCCTAGGGGAGCCCAAAGCCTAGGGGTGCCCTAGCCTGAAGGCTAGGGGAGTCCTAGCCTTAGCCTAGGGGAGCCCTAGCCTAAAGCCTAGGGGTGCCCTAGCCTGAAGGCTAGGGGAGCCCTAGCCTTAGCCTAGGGGAGCCCAAAGCCTAGGGGTGCCCTAGCCTGAAGGCTAGGGGAGCCCTAGCCTTAGCCTAGGGGAGCCCTAGCCTAAAGCCTAGGGGTGCCCTAGCCTGAAGGCTAGGGGAGCCCTAGCCTTAGCCTAGGGGAGCCCAAAGCCTAGGGGTGCCCTAGCCTGAAGGCTAGGGGAGCCCTAGCCTTAGCCTAGGGGAGCCCTAGCCTAAAGCCTAGGGGTGCCCTAGCCTGAAGGCTAGGGGAGCCCTAGCCTTAGCCTAGGGGTGCCCAAAGCCTAGGGGTGCCCTAGCCTGAAGCTAGGGGAGCCCTAGCCTTAGCCTAGGGGAGCCCTAGCCTAAAGCCTAGGGGTGCCCTAGCCTGAAGGTTAGGGGAGCCCTAGCCTTAGCCTAGGGGAGCCCTAGCCTAAAGCCTAGGGGTGCCCTAGCCTGAAGGCTAGGGGAGCCCTAGCCTTAGCCTAGGGGAGCCCTAGCCTAAAGCCTAGGGGTGCCCTAGCCTGAAGGCTAGGGGAGCCCTAGCCTTAGCCTAGGGGAGCCCTAGCCTAAAGCCTAGGGGTGCCCTAGCCTGAAGGCTAGGGGAGCCCTAGCCTTAGCCTAGGGGAGCCCTAGCCTAAAGCCTAGGGGTGCCCTAGCCTGAAGGCTAGGGGAGCCCTAGCCTTAGCCTAGGGGAGCCCTAGCCTAAAGCCTAGGGGTGCCCTAGCCTGAAGGCTAGGGGAGCCCTAGCCGTAGCCTAGGGGAGCCCTAGCCTAAAGCCTAGGGGTGCCCTAGCCTGAAGGCTAGGGGAGCCCTAGCCGTAGCCTAGGGGAGCCCTAGCCTAAAGCCTAGGGGTGCCCTAGCCTGAAGGCTAGGGGAGCCCTAGCCGTAGCCTAGGGGAGCCCTAGCCTAAAGCCTAGGGGTGCCCTAGCCTGAAGGCTAGGGGAGCCCTAGCCGTAGCCTAGGGGAGCCCTAGCCTAAAGCCTAGGGGTGCCCTAGCCTGAAGGCTAGGGGAGCCCTAGCCGTAGCCTAGGGGAGCCCTAGCCTAAAGCCTAGGGGTGCCCTAGCCTGAAGGCTAGGGGAGCCCTAGCCGTAGCCTAGGGGAGCCCTAGCCTAAAGCCTAGGGGTGCCCTAGCCTGAAGGCTAGGGGAGCCCTAGCCGTAGCCTAGGGGAGCCCTAGCCTAAAGCCTAGGGGTGCCCTAGCCTGAAGGCTAGGGGAGCCCTAGCCGTAGCCTAGGGGAGCCCTAGCCTAAAGCCTAGGGGTGCCCTAGCCTGAAGGCTAGGGGAGCCCTAGCCGTAGCCTAGGGGAGCCCTAGCCTAAAGCCTAGGGGTGCCCTAGCCTGAAGGCTAGGGGAGCCCTAGCCTTAGCCTAGGGGAGCCCTAGCCTAAAGCCTAGGGGTGCCCTAGCCTGAAGGCTAGGGGAGCCCTAGCCGTAGCCTAGGGGAGCCCTAGCCTAAAGCCTAGGGGTGCCCTAGCCTGAAGGCTAGGGGTGCCCTAGCCGTAGCCTAGGGGAGCCCTAGCCTAAAGCCTAGGGGTGCCCTAGCCTGAAGGCTAGGGGAGCCCTAGCCGTAGCCTAGGGGAGCCCTAGCCTAAAGCCTAGGGGTGCCCTAGCCTGAAGGCTAGGGGAGCCCTAGCCGTAGCCTAGGGGAGCCCTAGCCTAAAGCCTAGGGGTGCCCTAGCCTGAAGGCTAGGGGAGCCCTAGCCGTAGCCTAGGGGAGCCCTAGCCTAAAGCCTAGGGGTGCCCTAGCCTGAAGGCTAGGGGAGCCCTAGCCGTAGCCTAGGGGAGCCCTAGCCTAAAGCCCAGGGGTGCCCTAGCCTGAAGGCTAGGGGAGCCCTAGCCGTAGCCTAGGGGAGCCCTAGCCTAAAGCCCAGGGGTGCCCTAGCCTGAGGGCTAGGGGAGCCCTAGCCGTAGCCTAGGGGAGCCCTAGCCTAAAGCCCAGGGGTGCCCTAGCCTGAGGGCTAGGGGAGCCCTAGCCTTAGCCTAGGGGAGCCCTAGCCTAAAGCCCAGGGGTGCCCTAGCCTGAGGGCTAGGGGAGCCCTAGCCTTAGCCTAGGGGAGCCCTAGCCTAAAGCCCAGGGGTGCCCTAGCCTGAGGGCTAGGGGAGCCCTAGCCTTAGCCTAGGGAGCCCTAGCCTAAAGCCCAGGGGTGCCCTAGCCTGAGGGCTAGGGGAGCCCTAGCCTTAGCCTAGGGGAGCCCTAGCCTAAAGCCTAGGGGTGCCCTAGCCTGAGGGCTAGGGGAGCCCTAGCCTTAGCCTAGGGGAGCCCTAGCCTAAAGCCTAGGGGTGCCCTAGCCTGAAGGCTAGGGGAGCCCTAGCCTTAGCCTAGGGGAGCCCTAGCCTAAAGCCTAGGGGTGCCCTAGCCTGAAGGCTAGGGGAGCCCTAGCCTTAGCCTAGGGGAGCCCTAGCCTAAAGCCTAGGGGTGCCCTAGCCTGAAGGCTAGGGGAGCCCTAGCCTTAGCCTAGGGGAGCCCTAGCCTAAAGCCTAGGGGTGCCCTAGCCTGAAGGCTAGGGGAGCCCTAGCCTTAGCCTAGGGGAGCCCTAGCCTAAAGCCTAGGGGTGCCCTAGCCTGAAGGCTAGGGGAGCCCTAGCCTTAGCCTAGGGGAGCCCTAGCCTAAAGCCTAGGGGTGCCCTAGCCTGAAGGCTAGGGGAGCCCTAGCCGTAGCCTAGGGGAGCCCTAGCCTAAAGCCTAGGGGTGCCCTAGCCTGAAGGCTAGGGGAGCCCTAGCCGTAGCCTAGGGGAGCCCTAGCCTAAAGCCTAGGGGTGCCCTAGCCTGAAGGTTAGGGGAGCCCTAGCCGTAGACTAGGGGAGCCCTAGCCTAAAGCCTAGGGGTGCCCTAGCCTGAAGGCTAGGGAGCCCTAGCCGTAGCCTAGGGGAGGCCTAGCCTAAAGCCTAGGGGTGCCCTAGCCTGAAGGCTAGGGGAGCCCTAGCCGTAGCCTAGGGGAGCCCTAGCCTAAAGCCTAGGGGTGCCCTAGCCTGAAGGCTAGGGGAGCCCTAGCCGTAGCCTAGGGGAGCCCTAGCCTAAAGCCTAGGGGTGCCCTAGCCTGAAGGCTAGGGGAGCCCTAGCCGTAGCCTAGGGGAGCCCTAGCCTAAAGCCTAGGGGTGCCCTAGCCTGAAGGCTAGGGGAGCCCTAGCCGTAGCCTAGGGGAGCCCTAGCCTAAAGCCTAGGGGTGCCCTAGCCTGAAGGCTAGGGGAGCCCTAGCCGTAGCCTAGGGGAGCCCTAGCCTAAAGCCTAGGGGTGCCCTAGCCTGAAGGCTAGGGGAGCCCTAGCCGTAGCCTAGGGGAGCCCTAGCCTAAAGCCTAGGGGTGCCCTAGCCTGAAGGCTAGGGGAGCCGTAGCCGTAGCCTAGGGGAGCCCTAGCCTAAAGCCTAGGGGTGCCCTAGCCTGAAGGCTAGGGGAGCCCTAGCCGTAGCCTAGGGGAGCCCTAGCCTAAAGCCTAGGGGTGCCCTAGCCTGAAGGCTAGGGGAGCCCTAGCCGTAGCCTAGGGGAGCCCTAGCCTAAAGCCTAGGGGTGCCCTAGCCTGAAGGCTAGGGGAGCCCTAGCCGTAGCCTAGGGGAGCCCTAGCCTAAAGCCTAGGGGTGCCCTAGCCTGAAGGCTAGGGGAGCCCTAGCCGTAGCCTAGGGGAGCCCTAGCCTAAAGCCTAGGGGTGCCCTAGCCTGAAGGCTAGGGGAGCCCTAGCCGTAGCCTAGGGGAGCCCTAGCCTAAAGCCTAGGGGTGCCCTAGCCTGAAGGCTAGGGGAGCCCTAGCCGTAGCCTAGGGGAGCCCTAGCCTAAAGCCTAGGGGTGCCCTAGCCTGAAGGCTAGGGGAGCCCTAGCCGTAGCCTAGGGGAGCCCTAGCCTAAAGCCTAGGGGTGCCCTAGCCTGAAGGCTAGGGGAGCCCTAGCCGTAGCCTAGGGGAGCCCTAGCCTAAAGCCTAGGGGTGCCCTAGCCTGAAGGCTAGGGGAGCCCTAGCCTTAGCCTAGGGGAGCCCTAGCCTAAAGCCTAGGGGTGCCCTAGCCTGAAGGCTAGGGGAGCCCTAGCCGTAGCCTAGGGGAGCCCTAGCCTAAAGCCTAGGGGTGCCCTAGCCTGAAGGCTAGGGGAGCCCTAGCCGTAGCCTAGGGGAGCCCTAGCCTAAAGCCTAGGGGTGCCCTAGCCTGAAGGCTAGGGGAGCCCTAGCCTTAGCCTAGGGGAGCCCTAGCCTAAAGCCTAGGGGTGCCCTAGCCTGAAGGCTAGGGGAGCCCTAGCCTTAGCCTAGGGGAGCCCTAGCCTAAAGCCTAGGGGTGCCCTAGCCTGAAGGCTAGGGGAGCCCTAGCCTTAGCCTAGGGGAGCCCTAGCCTAAAGCCTAGGGGTGCCCTAGCCTGAAGGCTAGGGGAGCCCTAGCCTTAGCCTAGGGGAGCCCTAGCCTAAAGCCTAGGGGTGCCCTAGCCTGAAGGCTAGGGGAGCCCTAGCCTTAGCCTAGGGGAGCCCAAAGCCTAGGGGTGCCCTAGCCTGAAGGCTAGGGGAGCCCTAGCCTTAGCCTAGGGGAGCCCAAAGCCTAGGGGTGCCCTAGCCTGAAGGCTAGGGGAGCCCTAGCCTTAGCCTAGGGGAACCCTAGACTAAAGCCTAGGGGTGCCCTAGCCTGAAGGCTAGGGGAGCCCTAGCCTTAGCCTAGGGGAGCCCTAGCCTAAAGCCTAGGGGTGCCCTAGCCTGAAGGCTAGGGGAGCCCTAGCCTTAGCCTAGGGGAGCCCTAGCCTAAAGCCTAGGGGTGCCCTAGCCTGAAGGCTAGGGAAGCCCTAGCCTTAGCCTAGGGGAGCCCTAGCCTAAAGCCTAGGGGTGCCCTAGCCTGAAGTCTAGGGGAGCCCTAGCCTTAGCCTAGGGGAGCCCAAAGCCTAGGGGTGCCCTAGCCTGAAGGCTAGGGGAGCCCTAGCCTTAGCCTAGGGGAGCCCAAAGCCTAGGGGTGCCCTAGCCTGAAGGCTAGGGGAGCCCTAGCCTTAGCCTAGGGGAGCCCAAAGCCTAGGGGTGCCCTAGCCTGAAGGCTAGGGGAGCCCTAGCCTTAGCCTAGGGGAGCCCAAAGCCTAGGGGTGCCCAAAGCCTAGGGGTGCCCTAGCCTGAAGGCTAGGGGAGCCCTAGCCTTAGCCTAGGGGAGCCCAAAGCCTAGGGGTGCCCTAGCCTGAAGGCTAGGGGAGCCCTAGCCTTAGCCTAGGGGAGCCCAAAGCCTAGGGGTGCCCTAGCCTGAAGGCTAGGGGAGCCCTAGCCTTAGCCTAGGGGAGCCCAAAGCCTAGGGGTGCCCTAGCCTGAAGGCTAGGGGTGCCCTAGCCGTATCCTAGGGGAGCCCTAGCCTAAAGCCTAGGGGTGCCCTAGCCTGAAGGCTAGGGGAGCCCTAGCCGTAGCCTAGGGGAGCCCTAGCCTAAAGCCTAGGGGTGCCCTAGCCTGAAGGCTAGGGGAGCCCTAGCCGTAGCCTAGGGGAGCCCTAGCCTAAAGCCTAGGGGTGCCCTAGCCTGAAGGCTAGGGGAGCCCTAGCCGTAGCCTAGGGGAGCCCTAGCCTAAAGCCTAGGGGTGCCCTAGCCTGAAGGCTAGGGGAGCCCTAGCCGTAGCCTAGGGGAGCCCTAGCCTAAAGCCTAGGGGTGCCCTAGCCTGAAGGCTAGGGGAGCCCTAGCCGTAGCCTAGGGGAGCCCTAGCCTAAAGCCTAGGGGTGCCCTAGCCTGAAGGCTAGGGGAGCCCTAGCCGTAGCCTAGGGGAGCCCTAGCCTAAAGCCTAGGGGTGCCCTAGCCTGAAGGCTAGGGGAGCCCTAGCCGTAGCCTAGGGGAGCCCTAGCCTAAAGCCTAGGGGTGCCCTAGCCTGAAGGCTAGGGGAGCCCTAGCCGTAGCCTAGGGGAGCCCTAGCCTAAAGCCTAGGGGTGCCCTAGCCTGAAGGCTAGGGGAGCCCTAGCCTTAGCCTAGGGGAGCCCTAGCCTAAAGCCTAGGGGTGCCCTAGCCTGAAGGCTAGGGGAGCCCTAGCCTTAGCCTAGGGGAGCCCTAGCCTAAAGCCTAGGGGTGCCCTAGCCTTAAGGCTAGGGGAGCCCTAGCCTTAGCCTAGGGGAGCCCTAGCCTAAAGCCTAGGGGTGCCCTAGCCTGAAGGCTAGGGGAGCCCTAGCCTTAGCCTAGGGGAGCCCTAGCCTAAAGCCTAGGGGTGCCCTAGCCTGAAGGCTAGGGGAGCCCTAGCCTTAGCCTAGGGGAGCCCAAAGCCTAGGGGTGCCCTAGCCTGAAGGCTAGGGGAGCCCTAGCCTTAGCCTAGGGGAGCCCTAGCCTAAAGCCTAGGGGTGCCCTAGCCTGAAGGCTAGGGGAGCCCTAGCCTTAGCCTAGGGGAACCCTAGCCTAAAGCCTAGGGGTGCCCTAGCCTGAAGGCTAGGGGAGCCCTAGCCTTAGCCTAGGGGAGCCCTAGCCTAAAGCCTAGGGGTGCCATAGCCTGAAGGCTAGGGGAGCCCTAGCCTTAGCCTAGGGGAGCCCTAGCCTAAAGCCTAGGGGTGCCCTAGCCTGAAGGCTAGGGAAGCCCTAGCCTTAGCCTAGGGGAGCCCTAGCCTAAAGCCTAGGGGTGCCCTAGCCTGAAGTCTAGGGGAGCCCTAGCCTTAGCCTAGGGGAGCCCAAAGCCTAGGGGTGCCCTAGCCTGAAGGCTAGGGGAGCCCTAGCCTTAGCCTAGGGGAGCCCAAAGCCTAGGGGTGCCCTAGCCTGAAGGCTAGGGGAGCCCTAGCCTTAGCCTAGGGGAGCCCAAAGCCTAGGGGTGCCCTAGCCTGAAGGCTAGGGGAGCCCTAGCCTTAGCCTAGGGGAGCCCAAAGCCTAGGGGTGCCCAAAGCCTAGGGGTGCCCTAGCCTGAAGGCTAGGGGAGCCCTAGCCTTAGCCTAGGGGAGCCCAAAGCCTAGGGGTGCCCTAGCCTGAAGGCTAGGGGAGCCCTAGCCTTAGCCTAGGGGAGCCCAAAGCCTAGGGGTGCCCTAGCCTGAAGGCTAGGGGAGCCCTAGCCTTAGCCTAGGGGAGCCCAAAGCCTAGGGGTGCCCTAGCCTGAAGGCTAGGGGAGCCCTAGCCTTAGCCTAGGGTAGCCCTAGCCTGAAGCCTAGGGGTGCCCTAGCCTGAAGGCTAGGGGAGCCCTAGCCTTAGCCTAGGGGAGCCCTAGCCTGAAGCCTAGGGGTGCCCTAGCCTGAAGGCTAGGGGAGCCCTAGCCTTAGCCTAGGGGAGCCCTCGCCTGAAGCCTAGGGGTGCCCTAGCCTGAAGGCTAGGGGAGCCCTAGCCTTAGCCTAGGGGAGCCCTAGCCTGAAGCCTAGGGGTGCCCTAGCCTGAAGGCTAGGGGAGCCCTAGCCTTAGCCTAGGGGAGCCCTAGCCTGGAGCCTAGGGGTGCCCTAGCCTGAAGGCTAGGGGAGCCCTAGCCTTAGCCTAGGGGAGCCCTAGCCTGAAGCCTAGGGGTGCCCTAGCCTGAAGGCTAGGGGAGCCCTAGCCTTAGCCTAGGGGAGCCCTAGCCTGAAGCCTAGGGGTGCCCTAGCCTGAAGGCTAGGGGAGCCCTAGCCTTAGCCTAGGGGAGCCCTAGCCTGAAGCCTAGGGGTGCCCTAGCCTGAAGGCTAGGGGAGCCCTAGCCTTAGCCTAGGGGAGCCCTAGCCTGAAGCCTAGGGGTGCCCTAGCCTGAAGGCTAGGGGAGCCCTAGCCTAAAGCCTAGGGGTGCCCTAGCCTGAAGGCTAGGGGAGTCCTAGCCTTAGCCTAGGGGAGCCCTAGCCTAAAGCCTAGGGGTGCCCTAGCCTGAAGGCTAGGGGAGCCCTAGCCTTAGCCTAGGGGAGCCCTAGCCTAAAGCCTAGGGGTGCCCTAGCCTGAAGGCTAGGGGAGCCCTAGCCTTAGCCTAGGGGAGCCCTAGCCTAAAGCCTAGGGGTGCCCTAGCCTGAAGGCTAGGGGAGCCCTAGCCTTAGCCTAGGGGTGCCCAAAGCCTAGGGGTGCCCTAGCCTGAAGGCTAGGGGAGCCCTAGCCTTAGCCTAGGGGAGCCCTAGCCTAAAGCCTAGGGGTGCCCTAGCCTGAAGGCTAGGGGAGCCCTAGCCTTAGCCTAGGGGAACCCTAGCCTAAAGCCTAGGGGTGCCCTAGCCTGAAGGCTAGGGGAGCCCTAGCCTTAGCCTAGGGGAGCCCTAGCCTAAAGCCTAGGGGTGCCATAGCCTGAAGGCTAGGGGAGCCCTAGCCTTAGCCTAGGGGAGCCCTAGCCTAAAGCCTAGGGGTGCCCTAGCCTGAAGGCTAGGGAAGCCCTAGCCTTAGCCTAGGGGAGCCCTAGCCTAAAGCCTAGGGGTGCCCTAGCCTGAAGTCTAGGGGAGCCCTAGCCTTAGCCTAGGGGAGCCCAAAGCCTAGGGGTGCCCTAGCCTGAAGGCTAGGGGAGCCCTAGCCTTAGCCTAGGGGAGCCCAAAGCCTAGGGGTGCCCTAGCCTGAAGGCTAGGGGAGCCCTAGCCTTAGCCTAGGGGAGCCCAAAGCCTAGGGGTGCCCTAGCCTGAAGGCTAGGGGAGCCCTAGCCTTAGCCTAGGGGAGCCCAAAGCCTAGGGGTGCCCAAAGCCTAGGGGTGCCCTAGCCTGAAGGCTAGGGGAGCCCTAGCCTTAGCCTAGGGGAGCCCAAAGCCTAGGGGTGCCCTAGCCTGAAGGCTAGGGGAGCCCTAGCCTTAGCCTAGGGGAGCCCAAAGCCTAGGGGTGCCCTAGCCTGAAGGCTAGGGGAGCCCTAGCCTTAGCCTAGGGGAGCCCAAAGCCTAGGGGTGCCCTAGCCTGAAGGCTAGGTGAGCCCTAGCCTTAGCCTAGGGTAGCCCTAGCCTGAAGCCTAGGGGTGCCCTAGCCTGAAGGCTAGGGGAGCCCTAGCCTTAGCCTAGGGGAGCCCTAGCCTGAAGCCTAGGGGTGCCCTAGCCTGAAGGCTAGGGGAGCCCTAGCCTTAGCCTAGGGGAGCCCTAGCCTGAAGCCTAGGGGTGCCCTAGCCTGAAGGCTAGGGGAGCCCTAGCCTTAGCCTAGGGGAGCCCTAGCCTGAAGCCTAGGGGTGCCCTAGCCTGAAGGCTAGGGGAGCCCTAGCCTTAGCCTAGGGGAGCCCTAGCCTGAAGCCTAGGGGTGCCCTAGCCTGAAGGCTAGGGGAGCCCTAGCCTTAGCCTAGGGGAGCCCTAGCCTGAAGCCTAGGGGTGCCCTAGCCTGAAGGCTAGGGGAGCCCTAGCCTTAGCCTAGGGGAGCCCTAGCCTGAAGCCTAGGGGTGCCCTAGCCTGAAGGCTAGGGGAGCCCTAGCCTTAGCCTAGGGGAGCCCTAGCCTGAAGCCTAGGGGTGCCCTAGCCTGAAGGCTAGGGGAGCCCTAGCCTTAGCCTAGGGGAGCCCTAGCCTGAAGCCTAGGGGTGCCCTAGCCTGAAGGCTAGGGGAGCCCTAGCCTAAAGCCTAGGGGAGCCCTAGCCTGAAGCCTAGGGGAGCCCTAGCCTTAGCCTAGGGGAGCCCTAGCCTAAAGCCTAGGGGTGCCCTAGCCTGACGGCTAGGGGAGCCCTAGCCTTAGCCTAGGGGAGCCCTAGCCTAAAGCCTAGGGGTGCCCTAGCCTGAAGGCTAGGGGAGCCCTAGCCTTAGCCTAGGGGAGCCCTAGCCTTAGCCTAGGGGAGCCCTAGCCTAAAGCCTAGGGGTGCCCTAGCCTGAAGGCTAGGGGAGCCCTAGCCTTAGCCTAGGGGAGCCCTAGCCTAAAGCCTAGGGGTGCCCTAGCCTGAAGGCTAGGGGAGCCCTAGCCTTAGCCTAGGGGAGCCCTAGCCTAAAGCCTAGGGGTGCCCTAGCCTGAAGGCTAGGGGAGCCCTAGCCTTAGCCTAGGGGAGCCCTAGCCTAAAGCCTAGGGGTGCCCTAGCCTGAAGGCTAGGGGAGCCCTAGCCTTAGCCTAGGGGAGCCCTAGCCTAAAGCCTAGGGGTGCCCTAGCCTGAAGGCTAGGGGAGCCCTAGCCTTAGCCTAGGGGAGCCCTAGCCTAAAGCCTAGGGGTGCCCTAGCCTGAAGGCTAGGGGAGCCCTAGCCTTAGCCTAGGGGAGCCCTAGCCTAAAGCCTAGGGGTGCCCTAGCCTGAAGGCTAGGGGAGCCCTAGCCTTAGCCTAGGGGAGCCCTAGCCTAAAGCCTAGGGGTGCCCTAGCCTGAAGGCTAGGGGAGCCCTAGCCTTAGCCTAGGGGAGCCCTAGCCTAAAGCCTAGGGGTGCCCTAGCCTGAAGGCTAGGGGAGCCCTAGCCTTAGCCTAGGGGAGCCCTAGCCTAAAGCCTAGGGGTGCCCTAGCCTGAAGGCTAGGGGAGCCCTAGCCTTAGCCTAGGGGAGCCCTAGCCTAAAGCCTAGGGGTGCCCTAGCCTGAAGGCTAGGGGAGCCCTAGCCTTAGCCTAGGGGAGCCTTAGCCTAAAGCCTAGGGGTGCCCTAGCCTGAAGGCTAGGGGAGCCCTAGCCTTAGCCTAGGGGAGCCCTAGCCTAAAGCCTAGGGGTGCCCTAACCTGAAGGCTAGGGGAGCCCTAGCCTTAGCCTAGGGGAGCCCTAGCCTAAAGCCTAGGGGTGCCCTAGCCTGAAGGCTAGGGGAGCCCTAGCCTTAGCCTAGGGGAGCCCTAGCCTAAAAGCTAGGGGTGCCCTAGCCTGAAGGCTAGGGGAGCCCTAGCCTTAGCCTAGGGAAGCCCTAGCCTAAAGCCTAGGGGTGC
This sequence comes from Tenrec ecaudatus, assembly GCF_050624435.1. Taxonomy (NCBI): domain Eukaryota; kingdom Metazoa; phylum Chordata; class Mammalia; order Afrosoricida; family Tenrecidae; genus Tenrec; species Tenrec ecaudatus. The sequence goes on along the minus strand of NW_027458289.1, from coordinate 37,432 downwards.
CATAGCCTGAAGGCTAGGGGAGCCCTAGCCTTAGCCTAGGGGAGCCCTAGCCTAAAGCCTAGGGGTGCCCTAGCCTGAAGGCTAGGGGAGCCCTAGCCTTAGCCTAGGGGAGCCCTAGCCTAAAGCCTAGGGGTGCCCTAGCCTGAAGGCTAGGGGAGCCCTAGCCTTAGCCTAGGGGAGCCCTAGCCTAAAGCCTAGGGGTGCCCTAGCCTGAAGGCTAGGGGAGCCCTAGCCTTAGCCTAGGGGAGCCCTAGCCTAAAGCCTAGGGGTGCCCTAGCCTGAAGGCTAGGGGAGCCCTAGCCTTAGCCTAGGGGAGCCCTAGCCTAAAGCCTAGGGGTGCCCTAGCCTGAAGGCTAGGGGAGCCCTAGCCTTAGCCTAGGGGAACCCTAGCCTAAAGCCTAGGGGTGCCCTAGCCTGAAGGCTAGGGGAGCCCTAGCCTTAGCCTAGGGGAGCCCTAGCCTAAAGCCTAGGGGTGCCCTAGCCTGAAGGCTAGGGGAGCACTAGCCTTAGCCTAGGGGAGCCTAAAGCCTAGGGGTGCCCTAGCCTGAAGGCTAGGGGAGCCCTAGCCTTAGCCTAGGGAAGCCTAAAGCCTAGGGGTGCCCTAGCCTGAAGGCTAGGGGAGCCCTAGCCTTAGCCTAGGGGAGCCTAAAGCCTAGGGGTGCCCTAGCCTGAAGGCTAGGGGAGCCCTAGCCTTAGCCTAGGGGAGCCTAAAGCCTAGGGGTGCCCTAGCCTGAAGGCTAGGGGAGCCCTAGCCTTAGCCTAGGGGAGCCTAAAGCCTAGGGGTGCCCTAGCCTGAAGGCTAGGGGAGCCCTAGCCTTAGCCTAGGGGAGCCTAAAGCCTAGGGGTGCCCTAGCCTGAAGGCTAGGGGAGCCCTAGCCTTAGCCTAGGGGAGCCTAAAGCCTAGGGGTGCCCTAGCCTGAAGGCTAGGGGAGCCCTAGCCTTAGCCTAGGGGAGCCTAAAGCCTAGGGGTGCCCTAGCCTGAAGGCTAGGGGAGCCCTAGCCTTAGCCTAGGGGAGCCTAAAGCCTATGGGTGCCCTAGCCTGAAGGCTAGGGGAGCCCTAGCCTTAGCCTAGGGGAGCCTAAAGCCTAGGGGTGCCCTAGCCTGAAGGCTAGGGGAGCCCTAGCCTTAGCCTAGGTGAACCCTAGCCTAAAGCCTAGGGGTGCCCTAGCCTGAAGGCTAGGGGAGCCCTAGCCTTAGCCTAGGGAGCCCTAGCCTAAAGCCTAGGGGTGCCCTAGCCTGAAGGCTAGGGGAGCCCTAGCCTTAGCCTAGGGGAGCCCTAGCCTAAAGCCTAGGGGTGCCCTAGCCTGAAGGCTAGGGGAGCCCTAGCCTTAGCCTAGGGGAGCCCTAGCCTAAAGCCTAGGGGTGCCCTAGCCTGAAGGCTAGGGGAGCCCTAGCCTTAGCCTAGGGGAGCCCTACCCTAAAGCCTAGGGGTGCCCTAGCCTGAAGGCTAGGGGAGCCCTAGCCTTAGCCTAGGGGAGCCCTAGCCTAAAGCCTAGGGGTGCCCTAGCCTGAAGGCTAGGGGAGCCCTAGCCTTAGCCTAGGGGAGCCCTAGCCTAAAGCCTAGGGGTGCCCTAGCCTGAAGGCTAGGGGAGCCCTAGCCTTAGCCTAGGGGAGCCCTAGCCTAAAGCCTAGGGGTGCCCTAGCCTGAAGGCTAGGGGAGCCCTAGCCTTAGCCTAGGGGAGCCCTAGCCTAAAGCCTAGGGGTGCCCTAGCCTGAAGGCTAGGGGAGCCCTAGCCTTAGCCTAGGGGAGCCCTAGCCTAAAGCCTAGGGGTGCCCTAGCCTGAAGGCTAGGGGAGCCCTAGCCTTAGCCTAGGGGAGCCCTAGCCTAAAGCCTAGGGGTGCCCTAGCCTGAAGGCTAGGGGAGCCCTAGCCTTAGCCTAGGGGAGCCCTAGCCTAAAGCCTAGGGGTGCCCTAGCCTGAAGGCTAGGGGAGCCCTAGCCTTAGCCTAGGGGAGCCCTAGCCTAAAGCCTAGGGGTGCCCTAGCCTGAAGGCTAGGGGAGCCCTAGCCTTAGCCTAGGGGAGCCCTAGCCTAAAGCCTAGGGTTGCCCTAGCCTGAAGGCTAGGGGAGCCCTAGCCTTAGCCTAGGGGAGCCCTAGCCTAAAGCCTAGGGGTGCCCTAGCCTGAAGGCTAGGGGAGCCCTAGCCTTAGCCTAGGGGAGCCCTAGCCTAAAGCCTAGGGGTGCCCTAGCATGAAGGCTAGGGGAGCCCTAGCCTTAGCCTAGGGGAGCCCTAGCCTAAAGCCTAGGGGTGCCCTAGCCTGAAGGCTAGGGGAGCCCTAGCCTTAGCCTAGGGGAGCCCTAGCCTAAAGCCTAGGGGTGCCCTAGCCTGAAGGCTAGGGGAGCCCTAGCCTTAGCCTAGGGGAGCCCTAGCCTAAAGCCTAGGGGTGCCCTAGCCTGAAGGCTAGGGGAGCCCTAGCCTTAGCCTAGGGGAGCCTAAAGCCTAGGGGTGCCCTAGCCTGAAGGCTAGGGGAGCCCTAGCCTTAGCCTAGGAGAGCCCAAAGCCTAGGGGTGCCCTAGCCTGAAGGCTAGGGGAGCCCTAGCCTTAGCCTAGGGGAGCCCTAGCCTAAAGCCTAGGGGTGCCCTAGCCTGAATGCTAGGGGGGCCCTAGCCTTAGCCTAGGGGAGCCCTAGCCTAAAGCCTAGGGGTGCCCTAGCCTGAAGGCTAGGGGAGCCCTAGCCTTAGCCTAGGGGAGCCCTAGCCTAAAGTCTAGGGGTGCCCTAGCCTGAAGGCTAGGGGAGCCCTAGCCTTAGCCTAGGGGAGCCCTAGCCTAAAGCCTAGGGGTGCCCTAGCCTGAAGGCTAGGGGAGCCCTAGCCTTAGCCTAGGGGAGCCCAAAGCCTAGGGGTGCCCTAGCCTGAAGGCTAGGGGAGCCCTAGCCTTAGCCTAGGGGAGCCCAAAGCCTAGGGGTGCCCTAGCCTGAAGGCTAGGGGAGCCCTAGCCTTAGCCTAGGGGAGCCCAAAGCCTAGGGGTGCCCTAGCCTGAAGGCTAGGGGAGCCCTAGCCTTAGCCTAGGGGAGCCCAAAGCCTAGGGGTGCCCAAAGCCTAGGGGTACACTAGCCTGAAGGCTAGGGGAGCCCTAGCCTTAGCCTAGGGGAGCCCAAAGCCTAGGGGAGCCCAAAGCCTAGGGGTGCCCTAGCCTGAAGGCTAGGGGAGCCCTAGCCTTAGCCTAGGGGAGCCCTAGCCTGAAGCCTAGGGGTGCCCTAGCCTGAAGGCTAGGGGAGCCCTAGCCTTAGCCTAGGGGAGCCCTAGCCTGAAGCCTAGGGGTGCCCTAGCCTGAAGGCTAGGGGAGCCCTAGCCTTAGCCTAGGGGAGCCCTAGCCTGAAGCCTAGGGGTGCCCTAGCCTGAAGGCTAGGGGAGCCCTAGCCTTAGCCTAGGGGAGCCCTAGCCTGAAGCCTAGGGGTGCCCTAGCCTGAAGGCTAGGGGAGCCCTAGCCTTAGCCTAGGGGAGCCCTAGCCTGAAGCCTAGGGGTGCCCTAGCCTGAAGGCTAGGGGAGCCCTAGCCTAAAGCCTAGGGGAGCCCTAGCCTGAAGCCTAGGGGAGCCCTAGCCTTTGCCTAGGGGAGCCCTAGCCTAAAGCCTAGGGGTGCCCTAGCCTGAAGCCTAGGGGAGCCCTAGCCTTAGCCTAGGGGAGCCCTAGCCTAAAGCCTTGGGGTGCCCTAGCCTGAAGGCTAGGGGAGCCCTAGCCTTAGCCTAGGGGAGCCCTAGCCTAAAGCCTAGGGGTGCCCTAGCCTGAAGGCTAGGGTAGCCCTAGCCTTAGCCTAGGGGAGCCCTAGCCTAAAGCCTAGGGGTGCCCTAGCCTGAAGGCTAGGGGAGCCCTAGCCTTAGTCTAGGGGAGCCCTAGCCTAAAGCCTAGGGGTGCCCTAGCCTGAAGGCTAGGGGAGCCCTAGCCTTAGCCTAGGGGAGCCCTAGCCTAAAGCCTAGGGGTGCCCTAGCCTGAAGGCTAGGGGAGCCCTAGCCTTAGCCTAGGGGAGCCCTAGCCTAAAGCCTAGGGGTGCCCTAGCCTGAAGGCTAGGGGAGCCCTAGCCTTAGCCTAGGGGAGCCCTAGCCTAAAGCCTAGGGGTGCCCTAGCCTGAAGGCTAGGGGAGCCCTAGCCTTAGCCTAGGGGAGCCCTAGCCTAAAGCCTAGGGGTGCCCTAGCCTGAAGACTAGGGGAGCCCTAGCCTTAGCCTAGGGGAGCCCTAGCCTAAAGCCTAGGGGTGCCCTAGCCTGAAGGCTAGGGGAGCCCTAGCCTTAGCCTAGGGGAGCCCTAGCCTAAAGCCTAGGGGTGCCCTAGCCTGAAGGCTAGGGGAGCCCTAGCCTTAGCCTAGGGGAGCCCTAGCCTAAAGCCTAGGGGTGCCCTAGCCTGAAGGCTAGGGGAGCCCTAGCCTTAGCCTAGGGGAGCCCTAGCCTAAAGCCTAGGGGTGCCCTAGCCTGAAGGCTAGGGGAGCCCTAGCCTTAGCCTAGGGGAGCCCTAGCCTAAAGCCTAGGGGTGCCCTAGCCTGAAGGCTAGGGGAGCCCTAGCCTTAGCCTAGGGGAACCCTAGCCTAAAGCCTAGGGGTGCCCTAGCCTGAAGGCTAGGGGAGCCCTAGCCTTAGCCTAGGGGAGCCCTAGCCTAAAGCCTAGGGGTGCCCTAGCCTGAAGGCTAGGGGAGCCCTAGCCTTAGCCTAGGGGAGCCCTAGCCTAAAGCCTAGGGGTGCCCTAGCCTGAAGGCTAGGGGAGCCCTAGCCTTAGCCTAGGGGAGCCCTAGCCTAAAGCCTAGGGGTGCCCTAGCCTGAAGGTTAGGGGAGCCCTAGCCTTAGCCTAGGGGAGCCCTAGCCTAAAGCCTAGGGGTGCCCTAGCCTGAAGGCTAGGGGAGCCCTAGCCTTAGCCTAGGGGAGCCCTGGCCTAAAGCCTAGGGGTGCCCTAGCCTGAAGGCTAGGGGAGCCCTAGCCTTAGCCTAGGGGAGCCCTGGCCTAAAGCCTAGGGGTGCCCTAGCCTGAAGGCTAGGGGAGCCCTAGCCTTAGCCTAGGGGAGCCCTGGCCTAAAGCCTAGGGGTGCCCTAGCCTGAAGGCTAGGGGAGCCCTAGCCTTAGCCTAGGGGAGCCCTAGCCTAAAGCCTAGGGGTGCCCTAGCCTGAAGGCTAGGGGAGCCCTAGCCTTAGCCTAGGGGAGCCCTAGCCTAAAGCCTAGGGGTGCCCTAGCCTGAAGGCTAGGGGAGCCCTAGCCTTAGCCTAGGGGAGCCTAAAGCCTAGGGGTGCCCTAGCCTGAAGGCTAGGGGAGCCCTAGCCTTAGCCTAGGGGAGCCTAAAGCCTAGGGGTGCCCTAGCCTGAAGGCTAGGGGAGCCCTAGCCTTAGCCTAGGGGAGCCCTAGCCTAAAGCCTAGGGGTGCCCTAGCCTGAAGTCTAGGGGAGCCCTAGCCTTAGCCTAGGGGAGCCCTAGCCTAAAGCCTAGGGGTGCCCTAGCCTGAAGGCTAGGGGAGCCCTAGCCTTAGCCTAGGGGAGCCCTAGCCTAAAGCCTAGGGGTGCCCTAGCCTGAAGGCTAGGGGAGCCCTAGCCTTAGCCTAGGGGAGCCCTAGCCTAAAGCCTAGGGGTGCCCTAGCCTGAAGGCTAGGGGAGCCCTAGCCTTAGCCTAGGGGAGCCCTAGCCTAAAGCCTAGGGGTGCCCTAGCCTGAAGGCTAGGGGAGCCCTAGCCTTAGCCTAGGGGAGCCCTAGCCTAAAGCCTAGGGGTGCCCTAGCCTGAAGGCTAGGGGAGCCCTAGCCTTAGCCTAGGGGAGCCCTAGCCTAAAGCCTAGGGGTGCCCTAGCCTGAAGGCTAGGGGAGCCCTAGCCTTAGCCTAGGGGAGCCCTAGCCTAAAGCCTAGGGGTGCCCTAGCCTGAAGGCTAGGGGAGCCCTAGCCTTAGCCTAGGGGAGCCCTAGCCTAAAGCCTAGGGGTGCCCTAGCCTGAAGGCTAGGGGAGCCCTAGCCTTAGCCTAGGGGAGCCCTAGCCTAAAGCCTAGGGGTGCCCTAGCCTGAAGGCTAGGGGAGCCCTAGCCTTAGCCAAGGGGAGCCCTAGCCTAAAGCCTAGGGGTGCCCTAGCCTGAAGGTTAGGGGAGCGCTAGCCTTAGCCTAGGGGAGCCCTAGCCTAAAGCCTAGGGGTGCCCTAGCCTGAAGGCTAGGGGAGCCCTAGCCTTAGCCTAGGGGAGCCCTAGCCTAAAGCCTAGGGGTGCCCTAGCCTGAAGGCTAGGGGAGCCCTAGCCTTAGCCTAGGGGAGCCTAAAGCCTAGGGGTGCCCTAGCCTGAAGGCTAGGGGAGCCCTAGCCTTAGCCTAGGGGAGCCTAAAGCCTAGGGGTGCCCTAGCCTGAAGGCTAGGGGAGCCCTAGCCTTAGCCTAGGGGAGCCCTAGCCTAAAGCCTAGGGGTGCCCTAGCCTGAAGTCTAGGGGAGCCCTAGCCTTAGCCTAGGGGAGCCCTAGCCTAAAGCCTAGGGGTGCCCTAGCCTGAAGGCTAGGGGAGCCCTAGCCTTAGCCTTGGGGAGCCCTAGCCTAAAGCCTAGGGGTGCCCTAGCCTGAAGGCTAGGGGAGCCCTAGCCTTAGCCTAGGGGAGCCCTAGCCTAAAGCCTAGGGGTGCCCTAGCCTGAAGGCTAGGGGAGCCCTAGCCTTAGCCTAGGGGAGCCCTAGCCTAAAGCCTAGGGGTGCCCTAGCCTGAAGGCTAGGGGAGCCCTAGCCTTAGCCTAGGGGAGCCCTAGCCTAAAGCCTAGGGGTGCCCTAGCCTGAAGGCTAGGGGAGCCCTAGCCTTAGCCTAGGGGAGCCCTAGCCTAAAGCCTAGGGGTGCCCTAGCCTGAAGGCTAGGGGAGCCCTAGCCTTAGCCTAGGGGAGCCCTAGCCTAAAGCCTAGGGGTGCCCTAGCCTGAAGGCTAGGGGAGCCCTAGCCTTAGCCTAGGGGAGCCCTAGCCTAAAGCCTAGGGGTGCCCTAGCCTGAAGGCTAGGGGAGCCCTAGCCTTAGCCTAGGGGAGCCCTAGCCTAAAGCCTAGGGGTGCCCTAGCCTGAAGGCTAGGGGAGCCCTAGCCTTAGCCAAGGGGAGCCCTAGCCTAAAGCCTAGGGGTGCCCTAGCCTGAAGGCTAGGGGAGCGCTAGCCTTAGCCTAGGGGAGCCCTAGCCTAAAGCCTAGGGGTGCCCTAGCCTGAAGGCTAGGGGAGCCCTAGCCTTAGCCTAGGGGAGCCCTAGCCTAAAGCCTAGGGGTGCCCTAGCCTGAAGGCTAGGGGAGCCCTACCCTTAGCCTAGGGGAGCCCTAGCCTAAAGCCTAGGGGTGCCCTAGCCTGAAGGCTAGGGGAGCCCTAGCCTTAGCCTAGGGGAGCCTAAAGCCTAGGGGTGCCCTAGCCTGAAGGCTAGGGGAGCCCTAGCCTTAGCCTAGGGGAGCCCTAGCCTAAAGCCTAGGGGTGCCCTAGCCTGAAGGCTAGGGGAGCCCTAGCCTTAGCCTAGGGGAGCCCTAGCCTAAAGCCTAGGGGTGCCCTAGCCTGAAGGCTAGGGGAGCCCTAGCCTTAGCCTAGGGGAGCCCTAGCCTAAAGCCTAGGGGAGCCCTAGCCTAAAGCCTAGGGGTGCCCTCGCCTGAAGGCTAGGGGAGCCCTAGCCTTAGCCTAGGGGAGCCCTAGCCTAAAGCCTAGGGGTGCCCTAGCCTGAAGGTTAGGGGAGCCCTAGCCTTAGCCTTGGGGAGCCCTAGCCTAAAGCCTAGGGGTGCCCTAGCCTGAAGGCTAGGGGAGCCCTAGCCTTAGCCTAGGGGAGCCTAAAGCCTAGGGGTGCCCTAGCCTGAAGGCTAGGGGAGCCCTAGCCTTAGCCTAGGGGAGCCCTAGCCTAAAGCCTAGGGGTGCCCTAGCCTGAAGGCTAGGGGAGCCCTAGCCTTAACCTAGGGGAGCCTAAAGCCTAGGGGTGCCCTAGCCTGAAGGCTAGGGGAGCCCTAGCCTTAGCCTAGGGGAGCCTAAAGCCTAGGGGTGCCCTAGCCTGAAGGCTAGGGGAGCCCTAGCCTTAGCCTAGGGGAGCCTAAAGCCTAGGGGTGCCCTAGCCTGAAGGCTAGGGGAGCCCTAGCCTTAGCCTAGGGGAGCCTAAAGCCTAGGGGTGCCCTAGCCTGAAGGCTACGGGAGCCCTAGCCTTAGCCTAGGGGAGCCTAAAGCCTAGGGGTGCCCTAGCCTGAAGGCTAGGGGAGCCCTAGCCTTAGCCTAGGGGAGCCTAAAGCCTAGGGGTGCCCTAGCCTGAAGGCTAGGGGAGCCCTAGCCTTAGCCTAGGGGAGCCTAAAGCCTAGGGGTGCCCTAGCCTGAAGGCTAGGGGAGCCCTAGCCTTAGCCTAGGGGAGCCTAAAGCCTAGGGGTGCCCTAGCCTGAAGGCTAGGGGAGCCCTAGCCTTAGCCTAGGGGAGCCCTAGCCTAAAGCCTAGGGGTGCCCTAGCCTGAAGGCTAGGGGAGCCCTAGCCTTAGCTTAGGGGAGCCTAAAGCCTAGGGGTGCCCTAGCCTGAAGGCTAGGGGAGCCCTAGCCTTAGCCTAGGGGAGCCTAAAGCCTAGGGGTGCCCTAGCCTGAAGGCTAGGGGAACCCTAGCCTAGCCTAGGGGAGCCCTAGCCTAAAGCCTAGGGGTGCCCTAGCCTGAAGGCTAGGGGAGCCCTAGCCTTAGCCTAGGGGAGCCCTTGCCTAAAGCCTAGTGGTGCCCTAGCCTGAAGGCTAGGGGAGCCCTAGCCTTAGCCTAGGGGATCCTAAAGCCTAGGGGTGCCCTAGCCTGAAGGCTAGGGGAGCCCTAGCCTTAGCCTAGGGGAGCCTAAAGCCTAGGGGTGCCCTAGCCTGAAGGCTAGGGGAGCCCTAGCCTTAGCCTAGGGGAGCCTAAAGCCTAGGGGTGCCCTAGCCTGAAGGCTAGGGGAGCCCTAGCCTTAGCCTAGGGGAGCCTAAAGCCTAGGGGTGCCCTAGCCTGAAGGCTAGGGGAGCCCTAGCCTTAGCCTAGGGGAGCCTAAAGCCTAGGGGTGCCCTAGCCTGAAGGCTAGGGGAGCCCTAGCCTTAGCCTAGGGGAGCCTAAAGCCTAGGGGTGCCCTAGCCTGAAGGCTAGGGGAGCCCTAGCCTTAGCCTAGGGGAGCCTAAAGCCTAGGGGTGCCCTAGCCTGAAGGCTAGGGGAGCCCTAGCCTTAGCCTAGGGGAGCCTAAAGCCTAGGGGTGCCCTAGCCTGAAGGCTAGGGGAGCCCTAGCCTTAGCCTAGGGGAGCCTAAAGCCTAGGGGTGCCCTAGCCTGAAGGCTAGGGGAGCCCTAGCCTTAGCCTAGGGGAGCCTAAAGCCTAGGGGTGCCCTAGCCTGAAGGCTAGGGGAGCCCTAGCCTTAGCCTAGGGGAGCCTAAAGCCTAGGGGTGCCCTAGCCTGAAGGCTAGGGGAGCCCTAGCCTTAGGCTAGGGGAGCCTAAAGCCTAGGGGTGCCCTAGCCTGAAGGCTAGGGGAGCCCTAGCCTTAGCCTAGGGGAGCCCTAGCCTTAGCCTAGGGGAGCCTAAAGCCTAGGGGTGCCCTAGCCTGAAGGCTAGGGGAGCCCTAGCCTTAGCCTAGGGGAGCCCTAGCCTTAGCCTAGGGGAGCCTAAAGCCTAGGGGTGCCCTAGCCTGAAGGCTAGGGGAGCCCTAGCCTTAGCCTAGGGGAGCCTAAAGCCTAGGGGTGCCCTAGCCTGAAGGCTAGGGGAGCCCTAGCCTTAGCCTAGGGGAGCCTAAAGCCTAGGGGTGCCCTAGCCTGAAGGCTAGGGGAGCCCTAGCCTTAGCCTAGGGGAGCCTAAAGCCTAGGGGTGCCCTAGCCTGAAGGCTAGGGGAGCCCTAACCTTAGCCTAGGGGAGCCTAAAGCCTAGGGGTGCCCTAGCCTGAAGGCTAGGGGAGACCTAGCCTTAGCCTAGGGGAGCCTAAAGCCTAGGGGTGCCCTAGCCTGAAGGCTAGGGGAGCCCTAGCCTTAGCCTAGGGGAGCCTAAAGCCTAGGGGTGCCCTAGCCTGAAGGCTAGGGGAGCCCTAGCCTTAGCCTAGGGGAGCCTAAAGCCTAGGGGTGCCCTAGCCTGAAGGCTAGGGGAGCCCTAGCCTTAGCCTAGGGGAACCTAAAGCCTAGGGGTGCCCTAGCCTGAAGGCTAGGGGAGCCCTAGCCTTAGCCTAGGGGAGCCTAAAGCCTAGGGGTGCCCTAGCCTGAAGGCTAGGGGAGCCCTAGCCTTAGCCTAGGGGAGCCTAAAGCCTAGGGGTGCCCTAGCCTGAAGGCTAGGGGAGCCCTAGCCTTAGCCTAGGGGAGCCTAAAGCCTAGGGGTGCCCTAGCCTGAAGGCTAGGGGAGCCCTAGCCTTAGCCTAGGGGAGCCTAAAGCATAGGGGTGCCCTAGCCTGAAGGCTAGGGGAGCCCTAGCCTTAGCCTAGGGGAGCCTAAAGCCTAGGGGAGCCCTAGCCTGAAGGCTACGGGAGCCCTAGCCTTAGCCTAGGGGAGCCTAAAGCCTAGGGGAGCCCTAGCCTGAAGGCTAGGGGAGCCCTAGCCTTAGCCTAGGGGAGCCTAAAGCCTAGGGGAGCCCTAGCCTGAAGGCTAGGGGAGCCCTAGCCTTAGCCTAGGGGAGCTCTAGCCTGAAGCCTAGGGGAGCCCTAGCCTGAAGGCTAGGGGAGCCCTAGCCTTAGCCTAGGGGAGCCCTAGCCTGAAGCCTAGGGGAGCCCTAGCCTGAAGGCTAGGGGAGCCCTAGCCTTAGCCTAGGGGAGCCCTAGCCTGAAGCCTAGGGGAGCCCTAGCCTGAAGGCTAGGGGAGCCCTAGCCTTAGCCTAGGGGAGCCCTAGCCTGAAGCCTAGGGGAGCCCTAGCCTGAAGGCTAGGGGAGCCCTAGCCTTAGCCTAGGGGAGCCCTAGCCTGAAGCCTAGGGGAGCCCTAGCCTGAAGGCTAGGGGAGCCCTAGCCTTAGCCTAGGGGAGCCCTAGCCTGAAGCCTAGGGGAGCCCTAGCCTGAAGGCTAGGGGAGCCCTAGCCTTAGCCTAGGGGAGCCCTAGCCTGAAGCCTAGGGGAGCTCTAGCCTGAAGGCTAGGGGAGCCCTAGCCTTAGCCTAGGGGAGCCCTAGCCTGAAGCCTAGGGGAGCCCTAGCCTGAAGGCTAGGGGAGCCCTAGCCTTAGCCTAGGGGAGCCCTAGCCTGAAGCCTAGGGGAGCCCTAGCCTGAAGGCTAGGGGAGCCCTAGCCTTAGCCTAGGGGAGGCCTAGCCTGAAGCCTAGGGGAGCCCTAGCCTGAAGGCTAGGGGAGGCCTAGCCTGAAGCCTAGGGGAGCCCTAGACTGAAGGCTAGGGGAGCCCTAGCCTTAGCCTAGGGGAGCCCTTGCCTGAAGCCTAGGGGAGCCCTAGCCTGAAGGCTAGGGGAGCCCTAGCCTTAGCCTAGGGGAGCCCTGGCCTGAAGCCTAGGGGAGCCCTAGCCTGAAGGCTAGGGGAGCCCTAGCCTTAGCCTAGGGGAGCCCTGGCCTGAAGCCTAGGGGAGCCCTAGCCTGAAGGCTAGGGGAGCCCTAGCCTTAGCCTAGGGGAGCCCTGGCCTGAAGCCTAGGGGAGCCCTAGCCTGAAGGCTAGGGGAGCCCTAGCCTTAGCCTAGGGGAGCCCTGGCCTGAAGCCTAGGGGAGCCCTAGCCTGAAGGCTAGGGGAGCCCTAGCCTTAGCCTAGGGGAGCCCTGGCCTGAAGCCTAGGGGAGCCCTAGCCTGAAGGCTAGGGGAGCCCTAGCCTTAGCCTAGGGGAGCCCTGGCCTGAAGCCTAGGGGAGCCCTAGCCTGAAGGCTAGGGGAGCCCTAGCCTTAGCCTAATGGAGCCCTGGCCTGAAGCCTAGGGGAGCCCTAGCCTGAAGGCTAGGGGAGCCCTAGCCTTAGCCTAGGGGAGCCCTGGCCTGAAGCCTAGGGGAGCCCTAGCCTGAAGGCTAGGGGAGCCCTAGCCTTAGCGCTAGGGGAGCCCTGGCCTGAAGCCTAGGGGAGCCCTGGCCTGAAGGCTAGGGGAGCCCTAGCCTTAGCGCTAGGGGAGCCCTGGCCTGAAGCCTAGGGGAGCCCTGGCCTGAAGGCTAGGGGAGCCCTAGCCTTAGCGCTAGGGGAGCCCTGGCCTGAAGCCTAGGGGAGCCCTGGCCTGAAGGCTAGGGGAGCCCTAGCCTTAGCGCTAGGGGAGCCCTGGCCTGAAGCCTAGGGGAGCCCTGGCCTGAAGGCTAGGGGAGCCCTAGCCTTAGCGCTAGGGGAGCCCTGGCCTGAAGCCTAGGGGAGCCCTGGCCTGAAGGCTAGGGGAGCCCTAGCCTTAGCGCTAGGGGAGCCCTGGCCTGAAGCCTAGGGGAGCCCTGGCCTGAAGGCTAGGGGAGCCCTAGCCTTAGCGCTAGGGGAGCCCTGGCCTGAAGCCTAGGGGAGCCCTGGCCTGAAGGCTAGGGGAGCCCTAGCCTTAGCGCTAGGGGAGCCCTGGCCTGAAGCCTAGGGGAGCCCTGGCCTGAAGGCTAGGGGAGCCCTAGCCTTAGCGCTAGGGGAGCCCTGGCCTGAAGCCTAGGGGAGCCCTGGCCTGAAGGCTAGGGGAGCCCTAGCCTTAGCGCTAGGGGAGCCCTGGCCTGAAGCCTAGGGGAGCCCTGGCCTGAAGGCTAGGGGAGCCCTAGCCTTAGCGCTAGGGGAGCCCTGGCCTGAAGCCTAGGGGAGCCCTGGCCTGAAGGCTAGGGGAGCCCTAGCCTTAGCGCTAGGGGAGCCCTGGCCTGAAGCCTAGGGGAGCCCTGGCCTGAAGGCTAGGGGAGCCCTAGCCTTAGCGCTAGGGGAGCCCTGGCCTGAAGCCTAGGGGAGCCCTGGCCTGAAGGCTAGGGGAGCCCTAGCCTTAGCGCTAGGGGAGCCCTGGCCTGAAGCCTAGGGGAGCCCTGGCCTGAAGGCTAGGGGAGCCCTAGCCTTAGCGCTAGGGGAGCCCTGGCCTGAAGCCTAGGGGAGCCCTGGCCTGAAAGCTAGGGGAGCCCTAGCCTTAGCGCTAGGGGAGCCCTGGCCTGAAGCCTAGGGGAGCCCTGGCCTGAAGGCTAGGGGAGCCCTAGCCTTAGCGCTAGGGGAGCCCTGGCCTGAAGCCTAGGGGAGCCCTGGCCTGAAGGCTAGGGGAGCCCTAGCCTTAGCGCTAGGGGAGCCCTGGCCTGAAGCCTAGGGGAGCCCTGGCCTGAAGGCTAGGGGAGCCCTAGCCTTAGCGCTAGGGGAGCCCTAGCCTTAGCGCTAGGGGAGCCCTGGCCTGAAGCCTAGGGGAGCCCTAGCCTGAAGGCTAGGGGAGCCCTAGCCTTAGCGCTAGGGGAGCCCTGGCCTGAAGCATAGGGGAGCCCTAGCCTGAAGGCTAGGGGAGCCCTAGCCTTAGCGCTAGGGGAGCCCTGGCCTGAAGCCTAGGGGAGCCCTAGCCTGAAGGCTAGGGGAGCCCTAGCCTTAGCGCTAGGGGAGCCCTGGCCTGAAGCCTAGGGGAGCCCTAGCCTGAAGGCTAGGGGAGCCCTAGCCTTAGCGCTAGGGGAGCCCTGGCCTGAAGCCTAGGGGAGCCCTAGCCTGAAGGCTAGGGGAGCCCTAGCCTGAAGGCTAGGGGAGCCCTAGCCTTAGCCTAGGGGAGCCCTAGCCTGAAGCCTAGGGGAGCCCTAGCCTGAAGGCTAGGGGAGCCCTAGCCTTAGCCTAGGGGAGCCCTAGCCTGAAGCCTAGGGGAGCCCTAGCCTGAAGGCTAGGGGAGCCCTAGCCTTAGCCTAGGGGAGCCCTAGCCTGAAGCCTAGGGGAGCCCTAGCCTGAAGGCTAGGGGAGCCCTAGCCTTAGCCTAGGGGAGCCCTAGCCTGAAGCCTAGGGGAGCCCTAGCCTGAAGGCTAGGGGAGCCCTAGCCTTAGCCTAGGGGAGCCCTAGCCTGAAGCCTAGGGGAGCCCTAGCCTGAAGCCTAGGGGAGCCCTAGCCTTAGCCTAGGGGAGCCCTGGCCTGAAGCCTAGGGGAGCCCTAGCCTGAAGGCTAGGGGAGCCCTAGCCTTAGCCTAGGGGAGCCCTGGCCTGAAGCCTAGGGGAGCCCTAGCCTGAAGCCTAGGGGAGCCCTAGCCTGAAGGCTAGGGGAACCCTAGCCTTAGCCTAGGGGAGCCCTGGCCTGAAACCTAGGGGAGCCCTAGCCTGAAGGCTAGGGGAGCCCTAGCCTTAGCCTAGGGGAGCCCTGGCCTGAAGCCTAGGGGAGCCCTAGCCTGAAGGCTAGGGGAGCCCTAGCCTTAGCCTAGGGGAGCCCTGGCCTGAAGCCTAGGGGAGCCCTAGCCTGAAGGCTAGGGGAGCCCTAGCCTTAGCCTAGGGGAGCCCTGGCCTGAAGCCTAGGGGAGCCCTAGCCTGAAGGCTAGGGGAGCCCTAGCCTTACCCTAGGGGAGCCCTGGCCTGAAGCCTAGGGGAGCCCTAGCCAGAAGGCTAGGGGAGCCCTAGCCTTAGCCTAGGGGAGCCCTGGCCTGAAGCCTAGGGGAGCCCTAGCCTGAAGGCTAGGGGAGCCCTAGCCTTAGCGCTAGGGGAGCCCTGGCCTGAAGCCTAGGGGAGCCCTAGCCTGAAGGCTAGGGGAGCCCTAGCCTTAGCGCTAGGGGAGCCCTGGCCTGAAGCCTAGGGGAGCCCTAGCCTGAAGGCTAGGGGAGCCCTAGCCTTAGCGCTAGGGGAGCCCTGGCCTGAAGCCTAGGGGTGCCCTAGCCTGAAGGCTAGGGGAGCCCGAGCCTTAGCCTAGGGGAGCCCTAGCCTAAAGCCTAGGGGTGCCCTAGCCTGAAGGCTAGGGGAGCCCGAGCCTTAGCCTAGGGGAGCCCTAGCCTAAAGCCTAGGGGTGCCCTAGCCTGAAGGCTAGGGGAGCCCTAGCCTTAGCCTAGGGGAGCCCAAAGCCTAGGGGTGCCCTAGCCTGAAGGCTAGGGGAGCCCTAGCCTTAGCCTAGGGGAGCCCAAAGCCTAGGGGTGCCCTAGCCTGAAGGCTAGGGTAGCCCTAGCCTTAGCCTAGGGGAGCCCTAGCCTAAAGCCTAGGGGTGCCCTAGCCTGAAGGCTAGGGGAGCCCTAGCCTTAGCCTAGGGGAGCCCAAAGCCTAGGGGTGCCCTAGCCTGAAGGCAAGGGGAGCCCTAGCCTTAGCCTAGGGGAGCCCAAAGCCTAGGGGTGCCCTAGCCTGAAGGCTAGGGGAGCCCTAGCCTTAGCCTAGGGGAGCCCTAGCCTAAAGCCTAGGGGTGCCCTAGCCTGAAGGCTAGGGGAGCCCTAGCCTTAGCCTAGGGGAGCCTAAAGCCTAGGGGTGTCCTAGCCTGAAGGCTAGGGGAGCCCTAGCCTTAGCCTAGGGGAGCCCAAAGCCTAGGGGTGCCCTAGCCTGAAGGCTAGGGGAGTCCTAGCCTTAGCCTAGGGGAGCCCTAGCCTAAAGCCTAGGGGTGCCCTAGCCTGAAGGCTAGGGGAGCCCTAGCCTTAGCCTAGGGGAGCCCAAAGCCTAGGGGTGCCCTAGCCTGAAGGCTAGGGGAGCCCTAGCCTTAGCCTAGGGGAGCCCTAGCCTAAAGCCTAGGGGTGCCCTAGCCTGAAGGCTAGGGGAGCCCTAGCCTTAGCCTAGGGGAGCCCAAAGCCTAGGGGTGCCCTAGCCTGAAGGCTAGGGGAGCCCTAGCCTTAGCCTAGGGGTGCCCAAAGCCTAGGGGTGCCCTAGCCTGAAGCTAGGGGAGCCCTAGCCTTAGCCTAGGGGAGCCCTAGCCTAAAGCCTAGGGGTGCCCTAGCCTGAAGGTTAGGGGAGCCCTAGCCTTAGCCTAGGGGAGCCCAAAGCCTAGGGGTGCCCTAGCCTGAAGGCTAGGGGAGCCCTAGCCTTAGCCTAGGGGAGCCCTAGCCTAAAGCCTAGGGGTGCCCTAGCCTGAAGGCTAGGGGAACAATAGCCTTAGCCTAGGGGAGCCAAAAGCCTAGGGGTGCCCTAGCCTGAAGGCTAGGGGAGCCCTAGCCTTAGCCTAGGGGAGCCCTAGCCTAAAGCCTAGGGGTGCCCTAGCCTGAAGGCTAGGGGAGCCCTAGCCTTAGCCTAGGGGAGCCCAAAGCCTAGGGGTGCCCTAGCCTGAAGGCTAGGGGAGCCCTAGCCTTAGCCTAGGGGAGCCCAAAGCCTAGGGGTGCCCTAGCCTGAAGGCTAGCGGAGCCCTAGCCTTAGCCTAGGGGAGCCCAAAGCCTAGGGGTGCCCTAGCCTGAAGGCTAGGGGAGCCCTAGCCTTAGCCTAGGGGAGCCCTAGCCTAAAGCCTAGGGGTGCCCTAGCCTGAAGGCTAGGGGAGCCCTAGCCTTAGCCTAGGGGAGCCCTAGCCTAAAGCCTAGGGGTGCCCTAGCCTGAGGGCTAGGGGAGCCCTAGCCTTAGCCTAGGGGAGCCCTAGCCTAAAGCCTAGGGGTGCCCTAGCCTGAGGGCTAGGGGAGCCCTAGCCTTAGCCTAGGGGAGCCCTAGCCTAAAGCCTAGGGGTGCCCTAGCCTGAGGGCTAGGGGAGCCCTAGCCTTAGCCTAGGGGAGCCCTAGCCTAAAGCCTAGGGGTGCCCTAGCCTGAGGGCTAGGGGAGCCCTAGCCTTAGCCTAGGGGAGCCCTAGCCAAAAGCCTAGGGGTGCCCTAGCCTGAGGGCTAGGGGAGCCCTAGCCTTAGCCTAGGGGAGCCCTAGCCTAAAGCCTAGGGGTGCCCTAGCCTGAGGGCTAGGGGAGCCCTAGCCTTAGCCTAGGGGAGCCCTAGCCTAAAGCCTAGGGGTGCCCTAGCCTGAGGGCTAGGGGAGCCCTAGCCTTAGCCTAGGGGAGCCCTAGCCTAAAGCCTAGGGGTGCCCTAGCCTGAAGGCTAGGGGAGCCCTAGCCTTAGCCTAGGGGAGCCCTAGCCTAAAGCCTAGGGGTGCCCTAGCCTGAAGGCTAGGGGAGCCCTAGCCTTAGCCTAGGGGAGCCCTAGCCTAAAGCCTAGGGGTGCCCTAGCCTGAAGGCTAGGGGAGCCCTAGCCTTAGCCTAGGGGAGCCCTAGCCTAAAGCCTAGGGGTGCCCTAGCCTGAAGGCTAGGGGAGCCCTAGCCTTAGCCTAGGGGAGCCCTAGCCTAAAGCCTAGGGGTGCCCTAGCCTGAAGGCTAGGGGAGCCCTAGCCTTAGCCTAGGGGAGCCCTAGCCTAAAGCCTAGGGGTGCCCTAGCCTGAAGGCTAGGGGAGCCCTAGCCTTAGCCTAGGGGAGCCCTAGCCTAAAGCCTAGGGGTGCCCTAGCCTGAAGGCTAGGGGAGCCCTAGCCGTAGCCTAGGGGAGCCCTAGCCTAAAGCCTAGGGGTGCCCTAGCCTGAAGGCTAGGGGAGCCCTAGCCGTAGCCTAGGGGAGCCCTAGCCTAAAGCCTAGGGGTGCCCTAGCCTGAAGGCTAGGGGAGCCCTAGCCGTAGCCTAGGGGAGCCCTAGCCTAAAGCCTAGGGGTGCCCTAGCCTGAAGGCTAGGGGAGCCCTAGCCGTAGCCTAGGGGAGCCCTAGCCTAAAGCCTAGGGGTGCCCTAGCCTGAAGGCTAGGGGAGCCCTAGCCGTAGCCTAGGGGAGCCCTAGCCTAAAGCCTAGGGGTGCCCTAGCCTGAAGGCTAGGGGAGCCCTAGCCGTAGCCTAGGGGAGCCCTAGCCTAAAGCCTAGGGGTGCCCTAGCCTGAAGGCTAGGGGAGCCCTAGCCGTAGCCTAGGGGAGCCCTAGCCTAAAGCCTAGGGGTGCCCTAGCCTGAAGGCTAGGGGAGCCCTAGCCGTAGCCTAGGGGAGCCCTAGCCTAAAGCCTAGGGGTGCCCTAGCCTGAAGGCTAGGGGTGCCCTAGCCGTAGCCTAGGGGAGCCCTAGCCTAAAGCCTAGGGGTGCCCTAGCCTGAAGGCTAGGGGAGCCCTAGCCGTAGCCTAGGGGAGCCCTAGCCTAAAGCCTAGGGGTGCCCTAGCCTGAAGGCTAGGGGAGCCCTAGCCGTAGCCTAGGGGAGCCCTAGCCTAAAGCCTAGGGGTGCCCTAGCCTGAAGGCTAGGGGAGCCCTAGCCGTAGCCTAGGGGAGCCCTAGCCTAAAGCCCAGGGGTGCCCTAGCCTGAAGGCTAGGGGAGCCCTAGCCGTAGCCTAGGGGAGCCCTAGCCTAAAGCCCAGGGGTGCCCTAGCCTGAAGGCTAGGGGAGCCCTAGCCGTAGCCTAGGGGAGCCCTAGCCTAAAGCCCAGGGGTGCCCTAGCCTGAGGGCTAGGGGAGCCCTAGCCGTAGCCTAGGGGAGCCCTAGCCTAAAGCCCAGGGGTGCCCTAGCCTGAGGGCTAGGGGAGCCCTAGCCTTAGCCTAGGGGAGCCCTAGCCTAAAGCCCAGGGGTGCCCTAGCCTGAGGGCTAGGGGAGCCCTAGCCTTAGCCTAGGGGAGCCCTAGCCTAAAGCCCAGGGGTGCCCTAGCCTGAGGGCTAGGGGAGCCCTAGCCTTAGCCTAGGGGAGCCCTAGCCTAAAGCCCAGGGGTGCCCTAGCCTGAGGGCTAGGGGAGCCCTAGCCTTAGCCTAGGGGAACCCTAGCCTAAAGCCTAGGGGTGCCCTAGCCTGAGGGCTAGGGGAGCCCTAGCCTTAGCCTAGGGGAGCCCTAGCCTAAAGCCTAGGGGTGCCCTAGCCTGAGGGCTAGGGGAGCCCTAGCCTTAGCCTAGGGGAGCCCTAGCCTAAAGCCTAGGGGTGCCCTAGCCTGAAGGCTAGGGGAGCCCTAGCCTTAGCCTAGGGGAGCCCTAGCCTAAAGCCTAGGGGTGCCCTAGCCTGAAGGCTAGGGGAGCCCTAGCCTTAGCCTAGGGGAGCCCTAGCCTAAAGCCTAGGGGTGCCCTAGCCTGAAGGCTAGGGGAGCCCTAGCCTTAGCCTAGGGGAGCCCTAGCCTAAAGCCTAGGGGTGCCCTAGCCTGAAGGCTAGGGGAGCCCTAGCCTTAGCCTAGGGGAGCCCTAGCCTAAAGCCTAGGGGTGCCCTAGCCTGAAGGCTAGGGGAGCCCTAGCCTTAGCCTAGGGGAGCCCTAGCCTAAAGCCTAGGGGTGCCCTAGCCTGAAGGCTAGGGGAGCCCTAGCCGTAGCCTAGGGGAGCCCTAGCCTAAAGCCTAGGGGTGCCCTAGCCTGAAGGCTAGGGGAGCCCTAGCCGTAGCCTAGGGGAGCCCTAGCCTAAAGCCTAGGGGTGCCCTAGCCTGAAGGCTAGGGAGCCCTAGCCGTAGCCTAGGGGAGGCCTAGCCTAAAGCCTAGGGGTGCCCTAGCCTGAAGGCTAGGGGAGCCCTAGCCGTAGCCTAGGGGAGCCCTAGCCTAAAGCCTAGGGGTGCCCTAGCCTGAAGGCTAGGGGAGCCCTAGCCGTAGCCTAGGGGAGCCCTAGCCTAAAGCCTAGGGGTGCCCTAGCCTGAAGGCTAGGGGAGCCCTAGCCGTAGCCTAGGGGAGCCCTAGCCTAAAGCCTAGGGGTGCCCTAGCCTGAAGGCTAGGGGAGCCCTAGCCGTAGCCTAGGGGAGCCCTAGCCTAAAGCCTAGGGGTGCCCTAGCCTGAAGGCTAGGGGAGCCCTAGCCGTAGCCTAGGGGAGCCCTAGCCTAAAGCCTAGGGGTGCCCTAGCCTGAAGGCTAGGGGAGCCCTAGCCGTAGCCTAGGGGAGCCCTAGCCTAAAGCCTAGGGGTGCCCTAGCCTGAAGGCTAGGGGAGCCCTAGCCGTAGCCTAGGGGAGCCCTAGCCTAAAGCCTAGGGGTGCCCTAGCCTGAAGGCTAGGGGAGCCCTAGCCGTAGCCTAGGGGAGCCCTAGCCTAAAGCCTAGGGGTGCCCTAGCCTGAAGGCTAGGGGAGCCCTAGCCGTAGCCTAGGGGAGCCCTAGCCTAAAGCCTAGGGGTGCCCTAGCCTGAAGGCTAGGGGAGCCCTAGCCGTAGCCTAGGGGAGCCCTAGCCTAAAGCCTAGGGGTGCCCTAGCCTGAAGGCTAGGGGAGCCCTAGCCGTAGCCTAGGGGAGCCCTAGCCTAAAGCCTAGGGGTGCCCTAGCCTGAAGGCTAGGGGAGCCCTAGCCGTAGCCTAGGGGAGCCCTAGCCTAAAGCCTAGGGGTGCCCTAGCCTGAAGGCTAGATGAGCCCTAGCCGTAGCCTAGGGGAGCCCTAGCCTAAAGCCTAGGGGTGCCCTAGCCTGAAGGCTAGGGGAGCCCTAGCCGTAGCCTAGGGGAGCCCTAGCCTAAAGCCTAGGGGTGCCCTAGCCTGAAGGCTAGGGGAGCCCTAGCCGTAGCCTAGGGGAGCCCTAGCCTAAAGCCTAGGGGTGCCCTAGCCTGAAGGCTAGGGGAGCCCTAGCCGTAGCCTAGGGGAGCCCTAGCCTAAAGCCTAGGGGTGCCCTAGCCTGAAGGCTAGGGGAGCCCTAGCCTTAGCCTAGGGGAGCCCTAGCCTAAAGCCTAGGGGTGCCCTAGCCTGAAGGCTAGGGGAGCCCTAGCCTTAGCCTAGGGGAGCCCTAGCCTAAAGCCTAGGGGTGCCCTAGCCTGAAGGCTAGGGGAGCCCTAGCCTTAGCCTAGGGGAGCCCTAGCCTAAAGCCTAGGGGTGCCCTAGCCTGAAGGCTAGGGGAGCCCTAGCCTTAGCCTAGGGGAGCCCTAGCCTAAAGCCTAGGGGTGCCCTAGCCTGAAGGCTAGGGGAGCCCTAGCCTTAGCCTAGGGGAGCCCTAGCCTAAAGCCTAGGGGTGCCCTAGCCTGAAGGCTAGGGGAGCCCTAGCCTTAGCCTAGGGGAGCCCAAAGCCTAGGGGTGCCCTAGCCTGAAGGCTAGGGGAGCCCTAGCCTTAGCCTAGGGGAGCCCAAAGCCTAGGGGTGCCCTAGCCTGAAGGCTAGGGGAGCCCTAGCCTTAGCCTAGGGGAACCCTAGACTAAAGCCTAGGGGTGCCCTAGCCTGAAGGCTAGGGGAGCCCTAGCCTTAGCCTAGGGGAGCCCTAGCCTAAAGCCTAGGGGTGCCCTAGCCTGAAGGCTAGGGGAGCCCTAGCCTTAGCCTAGGGGAGCCCTAGCCTAAAGCCTAGGGGTGCCCTAGCCTGAAGGCTAGGGAAGCCCTAGCCTTAGCCTAGGGGAGCCCTAGCCTAAAGCCTAGGGGTGCCCTAGCCTGAAGTCTAGGGGAGCCCTAGCCTTAGCCTAGGGGAGCCCAAAGCCTAGGGGTGCCCTAGCCTGAAGGCTAGGGGAGCCCTAGCCTTAGCCTAGGGGAGCCCAAAGCCTAGGGGTGCCCTAGCCTGAAGGCTAGGGGAGCCCTAGCCTTAGCCTAGGGGAGCCCAAAGCCTAGGGGTGCCCAAAGCCTAGGGGTGCCCTAGCCTGAAGGCTAGGGGAGCCCTAGCCTTAGCCTAGGGGAGCCCTAGCCTAAAGCCTAGGGGTGCCCTAGCCTGAAGGCTAGGGGAGCCCTAGCCGTAGCCTAGGGGAGCCCTAGCCTAAAGCCTAGGGGTGCCCTAGCCTGAAGGCTAGGGGAGCCCTAGCCGTAGCCTAGGGGAGCCCTAGCCTAAAGCCTAGGGGTGCCCTAGCCTGAAGGCTAGGGGAGCCCTAGCCGTAGCCTAGGGGAGCCCTAGCCTAAAGCCTAGGGGTGCCCTAGCCTGAAGGCTAGGGGAGCCCTAGCCGTAGCCTAGGGGAGCCCTAGCCTAAAGCCTAGGGGTGCCCTAGCCTGAAGGCTAGGGGAGCCCTAGCCGTAGCCTAGGGGAGCCCTAGCCTAAAGCCTAGGGGTGCCCTAGCCTGAAGGCTAGGGGAGCCCTAGCCTTAGCCTAGGGGAGCCCAAAGCCTAGGGGTGCCCTAGCCTGAAGGCTAGGGGAGCCCTAGCCTTAGCCTAGGGGAGCCCAAAGCCTAGGGGTGCCCAAAGCCTAGGGGTGCCCTAGCCTGAAGGCTAGGGGAGCCCTAGCCTTAGCCTAGGGGAGCCCAAAGCCTAGGGGTGCCCTAGCCTGAAGGCTAGGGGAGCCCTAGCCTTAGCCTAGGGGAGCCCAAAGCCTAGGGGTGCCCTAGCCTGAAGGCTAGGGGAGCCCTAGCCTTAGCCTAGGGGAGCCCAAAGCCTAGGGGTGCCCTAGCCTGAAGGCTAGGGGTGCCCTAGCCGTATCCTAGGGGAGCCCTAGCCTAAAGCCTAGGGGTGCCCTAGCCTGAAGGCTAGGGGAGCCCTAGCCGTAGCCTAGGGGAGCCCTAGCCTAAAGCCTAGGGGTGCCCTAGCCTGAAGGCTAGGGGAGCCCTAGCCGTAGCCTAGGGGAGCCCTAGCCTAAAGCCTAGGGGTGCCCTAGCCTGAAGGCTAGGGGAGCCCTAGCCGTAGCCTAGGGGAGCCCTAGCCTAAAGCCTAGGGGTGCCCTAGCCTGAAGGCTAGGGGAGCCCTAGCCGTAGCCTAGGGGAGCCCTAGCCTAAAGCCTAGGGGTGCCCTAGCCTGAAGGCTAGGGGAGCCCTAGCCGTAGCCTAGGGGAGCCCTAGCCTAAAGCCTAGGGGTGCCCTAGCCTGAAGGCTAGGGGAGCCCTAGCCGTAGCCTAGGGGAGCCCTAGCCTAAAGCCTAGGGGTGCCCTAGCCTGAAGGCTAGGGGAGCCCTAGCCGTAGCCTAGGGGAGCCCTAGCCTAAAGCCTAGGGGTGCCCTAGCCTGAAGGCTAGGGGAGCCCTAGCCGTAGCCTAGGGGAGCCCTAGCCTAAAGCCTAGGGGTGCCCTAGCCTGAAGGCTAGGGGAGCCCTAGCCTTAGCCTAGGGGAGCCCTAGCCTAAAGCCTAGGGGTGCCCTAGCCTGAAGGCTAGGGGAGCCCTAGCCTTAGCCTAGGGGAGCCCTAGCCTAAAGCCTAGGGGTGCCCTAGCCTGAAGGCTAGGGGAGCCCTAGCCTTAGCCTAGGGGAGCCCTAGCCTAAAGCCTAGGGGTGCCCTAGCCTGAAGGCTAGGGGAGCCCTAGCCTTAGCCTAGGGGAGCCCTAGCCTAAAGCCTAGGGGTGCCCTAGCCTGAAGGCTAGGGGAGCCCTAGCCTTAGCCTAGGGGAGCCCAAAGCCTAGGGGTGCCCTAGCCTGAAGGCTAGGGGAGCCCTAGCCTTAGCCTAGGGGAGCCCTAGCCTAAAGCCTAGGGGTGCCCTAGCCTGAAGGCTAGGGGAGCCCTAGCCTTAGCCTAGGGGAACCCTAGCCTAAAGCCTAGGGGTGCCCTAGCCTGAAGGCTAGGGGAGCCCTAGCCTTAGCCTAGGGGAGCCCTAGCCTAAAGCCTAGGGGTGCCATAGCCTGAAGGCTAGGGGAGCCCTAGCCTTAGCCTAGGGGAGCCCTAGCCTAAAGCCTAGGGGTGCCCTAGCCTGAAGGCTAGGGAAGCCCTAGCCTTAGCCTAGGGGAGCCCTAGCCTAAAGCCTAGGGGTGCCCTAGCCTGAAGTCTAGGGGAGCCCTAGCCTTAGCCTAGGGGAGCCCAAAGCCTAGGGGTGCCCTAGCCTGAAGGCTAGGGGAGCCCTAGCCTTAGCCTAGGGGAGCCCAAAGCCTAGGGGTGCCCTAGCCTGAAGGCTAGGGGAGCCCTAGCCTTAGCCTAGGGGAGCCCAAAGCCTAGGGGTGCCCTAGCCTGAAGGCTAGGGGAGCCCTAGCCTTAGCCTAGGGGAGCCCAAAGCCTAGGGGTGCCCAAAGCCTAGGGGTGCCCTAGCCTGAAGGCTAGGGGAGCCCTAGCCTTAGCCTAGGGGAGCCCAAAGCCTAGGGGTGCCCTAGCCTGAAGGCTAGGGGAGCCCTAGCCTTAGCCTAGGGGAGCCCAAAGCCTAGGGGTGCCCTAGCCTGAAGGCTAGGGGAGCCCTAGCCTTAGCCTAGGGGAGCCCAAAGCCTAGGGGTGCCCTAGCCTGAAGGCTAGGGGAGCCCTAGCCTTAGCCTAGGGTAGCCCTAGCCTGAAGCCTAGGGGTGCCCTAGCCTGAAGGCTAGGGGAGCCCTAGCCTTAGCCTAGGGGAGCCCTAGCCTGAAGCCTAGGGGTGCCCTAGCCTGAAGGCTAGGGGAGCCCTAGCCTTAGCCTAGGGGAGCCCTCGCCTGAAGCCTAGGGGTGCCCTAGCCTGAAGGCTAGGGGAGCCCTAGCCTTAGCCTAGGGGAGCCCTAGCCTGAAGCCTAGGGGTGCCCTAGCCTGAAGGCTAGGGGAGCCCTAGCCTTAGCCTAGGGGAGCCCTAGCCTGGAGCCTAGGGGTGCCCTAGCCTGAAGGCTAGGGGAGCCCTAGCCTTAGCCTAGGGGAGCCCTAGCCTGAAGCCTAGGGGTGCCCTAGCCTGAAGGCTAGGGGAGCCCTAGCCTTAGCCTAGGGGAGCCCTAGCCTGAAGCCTAGGGGTGCCCTAGCCTGAAGGCTAGGGGAGCCCTAGCCTTAGCCTAGGGGAGCCCTAGCCTGAAGCCTAGGGGTGCCCTAGCCTGAAGGCTAGGGGAGCCCTAGCCTTAGCCTAGGGGAGCCCTAGCCTGAAGCCTAGGGGTGCCCTAGCCTGAAGGCTAGGGGAGCCCTAGCCTAAAGCCTAGGGGTGCCCTAGCCTGAAGGCTAGGGGAGCCCTAGCCTTAGCCTAGGGGAGCCCTAGCCTAAAGCCTAGGGGTGCCCTAGCCTGAAGGCTAGGGGAGCCCTAGCCTTAGCCTAGGGGAGCCCTAGCCTAAAGCCTAGGGGTGCCCTAGCCTGAAGGCTAGGGGAGCCCTAGCCTTAGCCTAGGGGAGCCCTAGCCTAAAGCCTAGGGGTGCCCTAGCCTGAAGGCTAGGGGAGCCCTAGCCTTAGCCTAGGGGAGCCCAAAGCCTAGGGGTGCCCTAGCCTGAAGGCTAGGGGAGCCCTAGCCTTAGCCTAGGGGAGCCCAAAGCCTAGGGGTGCCCTAGCCTGAAGGCTAGGGGAGCCCTAGCCTTAGCCTAAGGGAGCCCAAAGCCTAGGGGTGCCCAAAGCCTAGGGGTGCCCTAGCCTGAAGGCTAGGGGAGCCCTAGCCTTAGCCTAGGGGAGCCCAAAGCCTAGGGGTGCCCTAGCCTGAAGGCTAGGGGAGCCCTAGCCTTAGCCTAGGGGAGCCCAAAGCCTAGGGGTGCCCTAGCCTGAAGGCTAGGGGAGCCCTAGCCTTAGCCTAGGGGAGCCCAAAGCCTAGGGGTGCCCTAGCCTGAAGGCTAGGGGAGCCCTAGCCTTAGCCTAGGGGAGCCCTAGCCTGAAGCCTAGGGGTGCCCTAGCCTGAAGGCTAGGGGAGCCCTAGCCTTAGCCTAGGGGAGCCCTAGCCTGAAGCCTAGGGGTGCCCTAGCCTGAAGGCTAGGGGAGCCCTAGCCTTAGCCTAGGGGAGCCCTAGCCTGAAGCCTAGGGGTGCCCTAGCCTGAAGGCTAGGGGAGCCCTAGCCTTAGCCTAGGGGAGCCCTAGCCTGAAGCCTAGGGGTGCCCTAGCCTGAAGGCTAGGGGAGCCCTAGCCTTAGCCTAGGGGAGCCCTAGCCTGAAGCCTAGGGGTGCCCTAGCCTGAAGGCTAGGGGAGCCCTAGCCTTAGCCTAGGGGAGCCCTAGCCTGAAGCCTAGGGGTGCCCTAGCCTGAAGGCTAGGGGAGCCCTAGCCTAAAGCCTAGGGGAGCCCTAGCCTGAAGCCTAGGGGAGCCCTAGCCTTAGCCTAGGGGAGCCCTAGCCTAAAGCCTAGGGGTGCCCTAGCCTGACGGCTAGGGGAGCCCTAGCCTTAGCCTAGGGGAGCCCTAGCCTAAAGCCTAGGGGTGCCCTAGCCTGAAGGCTAGGGGAGCCCTAGCCTTAGCCTAGGGGAGCCCTAGCCTTAGCCTAGGGGAGCCCTAGCCTAAAGCCTAGGGGTGCCCTAGCCTGAAGGCTAGGGGAGCCCTAGCCTTAGCCTAGGGGAGCCCTAGACTAAAGCCTAGGGGTGCCCTAGCCTGAAGGCTAGGGGAGCCCTAGCCTTAGCCTAGGGGAGCCCTAGCCTAAAGCCTAGGGGTGCCCTAGCCTGAAGGCTAGGGGAGCCCTAGCCTTAGCCTAGGGGAGCCCTAGCCTAAAGCCTAGGGGTGCCCTAGCCTGAAGGCTAGGGGAGCCCTAGCCTTAGCCTAGGGGAGCCCTAGCCTAAAGCCTAGGGGTGCCCTAGCCTGAAGGCTAGGGGAGCCCTAGCCTTAGCCTAGGGGAGCCCTAGCCTAAAGCCTAGGGGTGCCCTAGCCTGAAGGCTAGGGGAGCCCTAGCCTTAGCCTAGGGGAGCCCTAGCCTAAAGCCTAGGGGTGCCCTAGCCTGAAGGCTAGGGGAGCCCTAGCCTTAGCCTAGGGGAGCCCTAGCCTAAAGCCTAGGGGTGCCCTAGCCTGAAGGCTAGGGGAGCCCTAGCCTTAGCCTAGGGGAGCCCTAGCCTAAAGCCTAGGGGTGCCCTAGCCTGAAGGCTAGGGGAGCCCTAGCCTTAGCCTAGGGGAGCCCTAGCCTAAAGCCTAGGGGTGCCCTAGCCTGAAGGCTAGGGGAGCCCTAGCCTTAGCCTAGGGGAGCCCTAGCCTAAAGCCTAGGGGTGCCCTAGCCTGAAGGCTAGGGGAGCCCTAGCCTTAGCCTAGGGGAGCCTTAGCCTAAAGCCTAGGGGTGCCCTAGCCTGAAGGCTAGGGGAGCCCTAGCCTTAGCCTAGGGGAGCCCTAGCCTAAAGCCTAGGGGTGCCCTAGCCTGAAGGCTAGGGGAGCCCTAGCCTTAGCCTAGGGGAGCCCTAGCCTAAAGCCTAGGGGTGCCCTAGCCTGAAGGCTAGGGGAGCCCTAGCCTTAGCCTAGGGGAGCCCTAGCCTAAAGCCTAGGGGTGCCCTAGCCTGAAGGCTAGGGGAGCCCTAGCCTTAGCCTAGGGGAGCCCTAGCCTAAAGCCTAGGGGTGCCCTAGCCTGAAGGCTAGGGGAGCCCTAGCCTTAGCCTAGGGGAGCCCTAGCCTAAAGCCTAGGGGTGCCCTAGCCTGAAGGCTAGGGGAGCCCTAGCCTTAGCCTAGGGGAGCCCTAGCCTAAAGCCTAGGGGTGCCCTAGCCTGAAGGCTAGGGGAGCCCTAGCCTTAGCCTAGGGGAGCCCTAGCCTAAAGCCTAGGGGTGCCCTAGCCTGAAGGCTAGGGGAGCCCTAGCCTTAGCCTAGGGGAGCCCTAGCCTAAAGCCTAGGGGTGCCCTAGCCTGAAGGCTAGGGGAGCCCTAGCCTTAGCCTAGGGGAGCCCTAGCCTAAAGCCTAGGGGTGCCCTAGCCTGAAGGCTAGGGGAGCCCTAGCCTTAGCCTAGGGGAGCCCTAGCCTAAAGCCTAGGGGTGCCCTAGCCTGAAGGCTAGGGGAGCCCTAGCCTTAGCCTAGGGGAGCCCTAGCCTAAAGCCTAGGGGTGCCCTAGCCTGAAGGCTAGGGGAGCCCTAGCCTTAGCCTAGGGGAGCCCTAGCCTAAAGCCTAGGGGTGCCCTAGCCTGAAGGCTAGGGGAGCCCTAGCCTTAGCCTAGGGGAGCCTAAAGCCTAGGGGTGCCCTAGCCTGAAGGCTAGGGGAGCCCTAGCCTTAGCCTAGGGAAGCCTAAAGCCTAGGGGTGCCCTAGCCTGAAGGCTAGGGGAGCCCTAGCCTTAGCCTAGGGGAGCCTAAAGCCTAGGGGTGCCCTAGCCTGAAGGCTAGGGGAGCCCTAGCCTTAGCCTAGGGGAGCCTAAAGCCTAGGGGTGCCCTAGCCTGAAGGCTAGGGGAGCCCTAGCCTTAGCCTAGGGGAGCCTAAAGCCTAGGGGTGCCCTAGCCTGAAGGCTAGGGGAGCCCTAGCCTTAGCCTAGGGGAGCCTAAAGCCTAGGGGTGCCCTAGCCTGAAGGCTAGGGGAGCCCTAGCCTTAGCCTAGGGGAGCCTAAAGCCTAGGGGTGCCCTAGCCTGAAGGCTAGGGGAGCCCTAGCCTTAGCCTAGGGGAGCCTAAAGCCTAGGGGTGCCCTAGCCTGAAGGCTAGGGGAGCCCTAGCCTTAGCCTAGGGGAGCCTAAAGCCTATGGGTGCCCTAGCCTGAAGGCTAGGGGAGCCCTAGCCTTAGCCTAGGGGAGCCTAAAGCCTAGGGGTGCCCTAGCCTGAAGGCTAGGGGAGCCCTAGCCTTAGCCTAGGTGAACCCTAGCCTAAAGCCTAGGGGTGCCCTAGCCTGAAGGCTAGGGGAGCCCTAGCCTTAGCCTAGGGAGCCCTAGCCTAAAGCCTAGGGGTGCCCTAGCCTGAAGGCTAGGGGAGCCCTAGCCTTAGCCTAGGGGAGCCCTAGCCTAAAGCCTAGGGGTGCCCTAGCCTGAAGGCTAGGGGAGCCCTAGCCTTAGCCTAGGGGAGCCCTAGCCTAAAGCCTAGGGGTGCCCTAGCCTGAAGGCTAGGGGAGCCCTAGCCTTAGCCTAGGGGAGCCCTAGCCTAAAGCCTAGGGGTGCCCTAGCCTGAAGGCTAGGGGAGCCCTAGCCTTAGCCTAGGGGAGCCCTAGCCTAAAGCCTAGGGGTGCCCTAGCCTGAAGGCTAGGGGAGCCCTAGCCTTAGCCTAGGGGAGCCCTAGCCTAAAGCCTAGGGGTGCCCTAGCCTGAAGGCTAGGGGAGCCCTAGCCTTAGCCTAGGGGAGCCCTAGCCTAAAGCCTAGGGGTGCCCTAGCCTGAAGGCTAGGGGAGCCCTAGCCTTAGCCTAGGGGAGCCCTAGCCTAAAGCCTAGGGGTGCCCTAGCCTGAAGGCTAGGGGAGCCCTAGCCTTAGCCTAGGGGAGCCCTAGCCTAAAGCCTAGGGGTGCCCTAGCCTGAAGGCTAGGGGAGCCCTAGCCTTAGCCTAGGGGAGCCCTAGCCTAAAGCCTAGGGGTGCCCTAGCCTGAAGGCTAGGGGAGCCCTAGCCTTAGCCTAGGGGAGCCCTAGCCTAAAGCCTAGGGGTGCCCTAGCCTGAAGGCTAGGGGAGCCCTAGCCTTAGCCTAGGGGAGCCCTAGCCTAAAGCCTAGGGTTGCCCTAGCCTGAAGGCTAGGGGAGCCCTAGCCTTAGCCTAGGGGAGCCCTAGCCTAAAGCCTAGGGGTGCCCTAGCCTGAAGGCTAGGGGAGCCCTAGCCTTAGCCTAGGGGAGCCCTAGCCTAAAGCCTAGGGGTGCCCTAGCCTGAAGGCTAGGGGAGCCCTAGCCTTAGCCTAGGGGAGCCCTAGCCTAAAGCCTAGGGGTGCCCTAGCCTGAAGGCTAGGGGAGCCCTAGCCTTAGCCTAGGGGAGCCCTAGCCTAAAGCCTAGGGGTGCCCTAGCCTGAAGGCTAGGGGAGCCCTAGCCTTAGCCTAGGGGAGCCCTAGCCTAAAGCCTAGGGGTGCCCTAGCCTGAAGGCTAGGGGAGCCCTAGCCTTAGCCTAGGGGAGCCCTAGCCTAAAGCCTAGGGGTGCCCTAGCCTGAAGGCTAGGGGAGCCCTAGCCTTAGCCTAGGGGAGCCTAAAGCCTAGGGGTGCCCTAGCCTGAAGGCTAGGGGAGCCCTAGCCTTAGCCTAGGAGAGCCCAAAGCCTAGGGGTGCCCTAGCCTGAAGGCTAGGGGAGCCCTAGCCTTAGCCTAGGGGAGCCCTAGCCTAAAGCCTAGGGGTGCCCTAGCCTGAATGCTAGGGGGGCCCTAGCCTTAGCCTAGGGGAGCCCTAGCCTAAAGCCTAGGGGTGCCCTAGCCTGAAGGCTAGGGGAGCCCTAGCCTTAGCCTAGGGGAGCCCTAGCCTAAAGTCTAGGGGTGCCCTAGCCTGAAGGCTAGGGGAGCCCTAGCCTTAGCCTAGGGGAGCCCTAGTCTAAAGCCTAGGGGTGCCCTAGCCTGAAGGCTAGGGGAGCCCTAGCCTTAGCCTAGGGGAGCCCAAAGCCTAGGGGTGCCCTAGCCTGAAGGCTAGGGGAGCCCTAGCCTTAGCCTAGGGGAGCCCAAAGCCTAGGGGTGCCCTAGCCTGAAGGCTAGGGGAGCCCTAGCCTTAGCCTAGGGGAGCCCAAAGCCTAGGGGTGCCCTAGCCTGAAGGCTAGGGGAGCCCTAGCCTTAGCCTAGGGGAGCCCAAAGCCTAGGGGTGCCCAAAGCCTAGGGGTACCCTAGCCTGAAGGCTAGGGGAGCCCTAGCCTTAGCCTAGGGGAGCCCAAAGCCTAGGGGTGCCCTAGCCTGAAGGCTAGGGGAGCCCTAGCCTTAGCCTAGGGGAGCCCTAGCCTGAAGCCTAGGGGTGCCCTAGCCTGAAGGCTAGGGGAGCCCTAGCCTTAGCCTAGGGGAGCCCTAGCCTGAAGCCTAGGGGTGCCCTAGCCTGAAGGCTAGGGGAGCCCTAGCCTTAGCCTAGGGGAGCCCTAGCCTGAAGCCTAGGGGTGCCCTAGCCTGAAGGCTAGGGGAGCCCTAGCCTTAGCCTAGGGGAGCCCTAGCCTGAAGCCTAGGGGTGCCCTAGCCTGAAGGCTAGGGGAGCCCTAGCCTTAGCCTAGGGGAGCCCTAGCCTGAAGCCTAGGGGTGCCCTAGCCTGAAGGCTAGGGGAGCCCTAGCCTAAAGCCTAGGGGAGCCCTAGCCTGAAGCCTAGGGGAGCCCTAGCCTTTGCCTAGGGGAGCCCTAGCCTAAAGCCTAGGGGTGCCCTAGCCTGAAGCCTAGGGGAGCCCTAGCCTTAGCCTAGGGGAGCCCTAGCCTAAAGCCTAGGGGTGCCCTAGCCTGAAGGCTAGGGGAGCCCTAGCCTTAGCCTAGGGGAGCCCTAGCCTAAAGCCTAGGGGTGCCCTAGCCTGAAGGCTAGGGTAGCCCTAGCCTTAGCCTAGGGGAGCCCTAGCCTAAAGCCTAGGGGTGCCCTAGCCTGAAGGCTAGGGGAGCCCTAGCCTTAGTCTAGGGGAGCCCTAGCCTAAAGCCTAGGGGTGCCCTAGCCTGAAGGCTAGGGGAGCCCTAGCCTTAGCCTAGGGGAGCCCTAGCCTAAAGCCTAGGGGTGCCCTAGCCTGAAGGCTAGGGGAGCCCTAGCCTTAGCCTAGGGGAGCCCTAGCCTAAAGCCTAGGGGTGCCCTAGCCTGAAGGCTAGGGGAGCCCTAGCCTTAGCCTAGGGGAGCCCTAGCCTAAAGCCTAGGGGTGCCCTAGCCTGAAGGCTAGGGGAGCCCTAGCCTTAGCCTAGGGGAGCCCTAGCCTAAAGCCTAGGGGTGCCCTAGCCTGAAGACTAGGGGAGCCCTAGCCTTAGCCTAGGGGAGCCCTAGCCTAAAGCCTAGGGGTGCCCTAGCCTGAAGGCTAGGGGAGCCCTAGCCTTAGCCTAGGGGAGCCCTAGCCTAAAGCCTAGGGGTGCCCTAGCCTGAAGGCTAGGGGAGCCCTAGCCTTAGCCTAGGGGAGCCCTAGCCTAAAGCCTAGGGGTGCCCTAGCCTGAAGGCTAGGGGAGCCCTAGCCTTAGCCTAGGGGAGCCCTAGCCTAAAGCCTAGGGGTGCCCTAGCCTGAAGGCTAGGGGAGCCCTAGCCTTAGCCTAGGGGAGCCCTAGCCTAAAGCCTAGGGGTGCCCTAGCCTGAAGGCTAGGGGAGCCCTAGCCTTAGCCTAGGGGAACCCTAGCCTAAAGCCTAGGGGTTCCCTAGCCTGAAGGCTAGGGGAGCCCTAGCCTTAGCCTAGGGGAGCCCTAGCCTAAAGCCTAGGGGTGCCCTAGCCTGAAGGCTAGGGGAGCCCTAGCCTTAGCCTAGGGGAGCCCTAGCCTAAAGCCTAGGGGTGCCCTAGCCTGAAGGCTAGGGGAGCCCTAGCCTTAGCCTAGGGGAGCCCTAGCCTAAAGCCTAGGGGTGCCCTAGCCTGAAGGCTAGGGGAGCCCTAGCCTTAGCCTAGGGGAGCCCTAGCCTAAAGCCTAGGGGTGCCCTAGCCTGAAGGCTAGGGGAGCCCTAGCCTTAGCCTAGGGGAGCCCTGGCCTAAAGCCTAGGGGTGCCCTAGCCTGAAGGCTAGGGGAGCCGTAGCCTTAGCCTAGGGGAGCCCTGGCCTAAAGCCTAGGGGTGCCCTAGCCTGAAGGCTAGGGGAGCCCTAGCCTTAGCCTAGGGGAGCCCTGGCCTAAAGCCTAGGGGTGCCCTAGCCTGAAGGCTAGGGGAGCCCTAGCCTTAGCCTAGGGGAGCCCTAGCCTAAAGCCTAGGGGTGCCCTAGCCTGAAGGCTAGGGGAGCCCTAGCCTTAGCCTAGGGGAGCCCTAGCCTAAAGCCTAGGGGTGCCCTAGCCTGAAGGCTAGGGGAGCCCTAGCCTTAGCCTAGGGGAGCCTAAAGCCTAGGGGTGCCCTAGCCTGAAGGCTAGGGGAGCCCTAGCCTTAGCCTAGGGGAGCCTAAAGCCTAGGGGTGCCCTAGCCTGAAGGCTAGGGGAGCCCTAGCCTTAGCCTAGGGGAGCCCTAGCCTAAAGCCTAGGGGTGCCCTAGCCTGAAGTCTAGGGGAGCCCTAGCCTTAGCCTAGGGGAGCCCTAGCCTAAAGCCTAGGGGTGCCCTAGCCTGAAGGCTAGGGGAGCCCTAGCCTTAGCCTAGGGGAGCCCTAGCCTAAAGCCTAGGGGTGCCCTAGCCTGAAGGCTAGGGGAGCCCTAGCCTTAGCCTAGGGGAGCCCTAGCCTAAAGCCTAGGGGTGCCCTAGCCTGAAGGCTAGGGGAGCCCTAGCCTTAGCCTAGGGGAGCCCTAGCCTAAAGCCTAGGGGTGCCCTAGCCTGAAGGCTAGGGGAGCCCTAGCCTTAGCCTAGGGGAGCCCTAGCCTAAAGCCTAGGGGTGCCCTAGCCTGAAGGCTAGGGGAGCCCTAGCCTTAGCCTAGGGGAGCCCTAGCCTAAAGCCTAGGGGTGCCCTAGCCTGAAGGCTAGGGGAGCCCTAGCCTTAGCCTAGGGGAGCCCTAGCCTAAAGCCTAGGGGTGCCCTAGCCTGAAGGCTAGGGGAGCCCTAGCCTTAGCCTAGGGGAGCCCTAGCCTAAAGCCTAGGGGTGCCCTAGCCTGAAGGCTAGGGGAGCCCTAGCCTTAGCCTAGGGGAGCCCTAGCCTAAAGCCTAGGGGTGCCCTAGCCTGAAGGCTAGGGGAGCCCTAGCCTTAGCCTAGGGGAGCCCTAGCCTAAAGCCTAGGGGTGCCCTAGCCTGAAGGCTAGGGGAGCCCTAGCCTTAGCCAAGGGGAGCCCTAGCCTAAAGCCTAGGGGTGCCCTAGCCTGAAGGCTAGGGGAGCGCTAGCCTTAGCCTAGGGGAGCCCTAGCCTAAAGCCTAGGGGTGCCCTAGCCTGAAGGCTAGGGGAGCCCTAGCCTTAGCCTAGGGGAGCCCTAGCCTAAAGCCTAGGGGTGCCCTAGCCTGAATGCTAGGGGAGCCCTACCCTTAGCCTAGGGGAGCCCTAGCCTAAAGCCTAGGGGTGCCCTAGCCTGAAGGCTAGGGGAGCCCTAGCCTTAGCCTAGGGGAGCCTAAAGCCTAGGGGTGCCCTAGCCTGAAGGCTAGGGGAGCCCTAGCCTTAGCCTAGGGGAGCCCTAGCCTAAAGCCTAGGGGTGCCCTAGCCTGAAGGCTAGGGGAGCCCTAGCCTTAGCCTAGGGGAGCCCTAGCCTAAAGCCTAGGGGTGCCCTAGCCTGAAGGCTAGGGGAGCCCTAGCCTTAGCCTAGGGGAGCCCTAGCCTAAAGCCTAGGGGAGCCCTAGCCTAAAGCCTAGGGGTGCCCTCGCCTGAAGGCTAGGGGAGCCCTAGCCTTAGCCTAGGGGAGCCCTAGCCTGAAGGCTAGGGGAGCCCTAGCCTGAAGGCTAGGGGAGCCCTAGCCTTAGCCTTGGGGAGCCCTGGCCTAAAGCCTAGGGGTGCCCTAGCCTGAAGGCTAGGGGAGCCCTAGCCTTAGCCTAGGGGAGCCCTGGCCTAAAGCCTAGGGGTGCCCTAGCCTGAAGGCTAGGGGAGCCCTAGCCTTAGCCTAGGGGAGCCCTAGCCTAAAGCCTAGGGGTGCCCTAGCCTGAAGGCTAGGGGAGCCCTAGCCTTAGCCTAGGGGAGCCCTAGCCTAAAGCCTAGGGGTGCCCTAGCCTGAAGGCTAGGGGAGCCCTAGCCTTAGCCTAGGGGAGCCTAAAGCCTAGGGGTGCCCTAGCCTGAAGGCTAGGGGAGCCCTAGCCTTAGCCTAGGGGAGCCTAAAGCCTAGGGGTGCCCTAGCCTGAAGGCTAGGGGAGCCCTAGCCTTAGCCTAGGGGAGCCCTAGCCTAAAGCCTAGGGGTGCCCTAGCCTGAAGTCTAGGGGAGCCCTAGCCTTAGCCTAGGGGAGCCCTAGCCTAAAGCCTAGGGGTGCCCTAGCCTGAAGGCTAGGGGAGCCCTAGCCTTAGCCTTGGGGAGCCCTAGCCTAAAGCCTAGGGGTGCCCTAGCCTGAAGGCTAGGGGAGCCCTAGCCTTAGCCTAGGGGAGCCCTAGCCTAAAGCCTAGGGGTGCCCTAGCCTGAAGGCTAGGGGAGCCCTAGCCTTAGCCTAGGGGAGCCCTAGCCTAAAGCCTAGGGGTGCCCTAGCCTGAAGGCTAGGGGAGCCCTAGCCTTAGCCTAGGGGAGCCCTAGCCTAAAGCCTAGGGGTGCCCTAGCCTGAAGGCTAGGGGAGCCCTAGCCTTAGCCTAGGGGAGCCCTAGCCTAAAGCCTAGGGGTGCCCTAGCCTGAAGGCTAGGGGAGCCCTAGCCTTAGCCTAGGGGAGCCCTAGCCTAAAGCCTAGGGGTGCCCTAGCCTGAAGGCTAGGGGAGCCCTAGCCTTAGCCTAGGGGAGCCCTAGCCTAAAGCCTAGGGGTGCCCTAGCCTGAAGGCTAGGGGAGCCCTAGCCTTAGCCTAGGGGAGCCCTAGCCTAAAGCCTAGGGGTGCCCTAGCCTGAAGGCTAGGGGAGCCCTAGCCTTAGCCAAGGGGAGCCCTAGCCTAAAGCCTAGGGGTGCCCTAGCCTGAAGGCTAGGGGAGCGCTAGCCTTAGCCTAGGGGAGCCCTAGCCTAAAGCCTAGGGGTGCCCTAGCCTGAAGGCTAGGGGAGCCCTAGCCTTAGCCTAGGGGAGCCCTAGCCTAAAGCCTAGGGGTGCCCTAGCCTGAAGGCTAGGGGAGCCCTACCCTTAGCCTAGGGGAGCCCTAGCCTAAAGCCTAGGGGTGCCCTAGCCTGAAGGCTAGGGGAGCCCTAGCCTTAGCCTAGGGGAGCCTAAAGCCTAGGGGTGCCCTAGCCTGAAGGCTAGGGGAGCCCTAGCCTTAGCCTAGGGGAGCCCTAGCCTAAAGCCTAGGGGTGCCCTAGCCTGAAGGCTAGGGGAGCCCTAGCCTTAGCCTAGGGGAGCCCTAGCCTAAAGCCTAGGGGTGCCCTAGCCTGAAGGCTAGGGGA
This sequence comes from Tenrec ecaudatus, assembly GCF_050624435.1. NCBI lineage: Eukaryota > Metazoa > Chordata > Mammalia > Afrosoricida > Tenrecidae > Tenrec > Tenrec ecaudatus. The sequence goes on along the minus strand of NW_027458289.1, from coordinate 2,714 downwards.
GCCCTAGCCTTAGCCTAGGGGAGCCCTAGCCTAAAGCCTAGGGGAGCCCTAGCCTAAAGCCTAGGGGTGCCCTCGCCTGAAGGCTAGGGGAGCCCTAGCCTTAGCCTAGGGGAGCCCTAGCCTAAAGCCTAGGGGTGCCCTAGCCTGAAGGTTAGGGGAGCCCTAGCCTTAGCCTTGGGGAGCCCTAGCCTAAAGCCTAGGGGTGCCCTAGCCTGAAGGCTAGGTGAGCCCTAGCCTTAGCCTAGGGGAGCCTAAAGCCTAGGGGTGCCCTAGCCTGAAGGCTAGGGGAGCCCTAGCCTTAGCCTAGGGGAGCCCTAGCCTAAAGCCTAGGGGTGCCCTAGCCTGAAGGCTAGGGGAGCCCTAGCCTTAACCTAGGGGAGCCTAAAGCCTAGGGGTGCCCTAGCCTGAAGGCTAGGGGAGCCCTAGCCTTAGCCTAGGGGAGCCTAAAGCCTAGGGGTGCCCTAGCCTGAAGGCTAGGGGAGCCCTAGCCTTAGCCTAGGGGAGCCTAAAGCCTAGGGGTGCCAGAGCCTGAAGGCTAGGGGAGCCCTAGCCTTAGCCTAGGGGAGCCTAAAGCCTAGGGGTGCCCTAGCCTGAAGGCTACGGGAGCCCTAGCCTTAGCCTAGGGGAGCCTAAAGCCTAGGGGTGCCCTAGCCTGAAGGCTAGGGGAGCCCTAGCCTTAGCCTAGGGGAGCCTAAAGCCTAGGGGTGCCCTAGCCTGAAGGCTAGGGGAGCCCTAGCCTTAGCCTAGGGGAGCCTAAAGCCTAGGGGTGCCCTAGCCTGAAGGCTAGGGGAGCCCTAGCCTTAGCCTAGGGGAGCCTAAAGCCTAGGGGTGCCCTAGCCTGAAGGCTAGGGGAGCCCTAGCCTTAGCCTAGGGGAGCCCTAGCCTAAAGCCTAGGGGTGCCCTAGCCTGAAGGCTAGGGGAGCCCTAGCCTTAGCTTAGGGGAGCCTAAAGCCTAGGGGTGCCCTAGCCTGAAGGCTAGGGGAGCCCTAGCCTTAGCCTAGGGGAGCCTAAAGCCTAGGGGTGCCCTAGCCTGAAGGCTAGGGGAACCCTAGCCTAGCCTAGGGGAGCCCTAGCCTAAAGCCTAGGGGTGCCCTAGCCTGAAGGCTAGGGGAGCCCTAGCCTTAGCCTAGGGGAGCCCTTGCCTAAAGCCTAGTGGTGCCCTAGCCTGAAGGCTAGGGGAGCCCTAGCCTTAGCCTAGGGGAGCCTAAAGCCTAGGGGTGCCCTAGCCTGAAGGCTAGGGGAGCCCTAGCCTTAGCCTAGGGGAGCCTAAAGCCGAGGGGTGCCCTAGCCTGAAGGCTAGGGGAGCCCTAGCCTTAGCCTAGGGGAGCCTAAAGCCTAGGGGTGCCCTAGCCTGAAGGCTAGGGGAGCCCTAGCCTTAGCCTAGGGGAGCCTAAAGCCTAGGGGTGCCCTAGCCTGAAGGCTAGGGGAGCCCTAGCCTTAGCCTAGGGGAGCCTAAAGCCTAGGGGTGCCCTAGCCTGAAGGCTAGGGGAGCCCTAGCCTTAGCCTAGGGGAGCCTAAAGCCTAGGGGTGCCCTAGCCTGAAGGCTAGGGGAGCCCTAGCCTTAGCCTAGGGGAGCCTAAAGCCTAGGGGTGCCCTAGCCTGAAGGCTAGGGGAGCCCTAGCCTTAGCCTAGGGGAGCCTAAAGCCTAGGGGTGCCCTAGCCTGAAGGCTAGGGGAGCCCTAGCCTTAGCCTAGGGGAGCCTAAAGCCTAGGGGTGCCCTAGCCTGAAGGCTAGGGGAGCCCTAGCCTTAGCCTAGGGGAGCCTAAAGCCTAGGGGTGCCCTAGCCTGAAGGCTAGGGGAGCCCTAGCCTTAGGCTAGGGGAGCCTAAAGCCTAGGGGTGCCCTAGCCTGAAGGCTAGGGGAGCCCTAGCCTTAGCCTAGGGGAGCCCTAGCCTTAGCCTAGGGGAGCCTAAAGCCTAGGGGTGCCCTAGCCTGAAGGCTAGGGGAGCCCTAGCCTTAGCCTAGGGGAGCCCTAGCCTTAGCCTAGGGGAGCCTAAAGCCTAGGGGTGCCCTAGCCTGAAGGCTAGGGGAGCCCTAGCCTTAGCCTAGGGGAGCCTAAAGCCTAGGGGTGCCCTAGCCTGAAGGCTAGGGGAGCCCTAGCCTTAGACTAGGGGAGCCTAAAGCCTAGGGGTGCCCTAGCCTGAAGGCTAGGGGAGCCCTAGCCTTAGCCTAGGGGAGCCTAAAGCCTAGGGGTGCCCTAGCCTGAAGGCTAGGGGAGCCCTAACCTTAGCCTAGGGGAGCCTAAAGCCTAGGGGTGCCCTATCCTGAAGGCTAGGGGAGACCTAGCCTTAGCCTAGGGGAGCCTAAAGCCTAGGGGTGCCCTAGCCTGAAGGCTAGGGGAGCCCTAGCCTTAGCCTAGGGGAGCCGAAAGCCTAGGGGTGCCCTAGCCTGAAGGCTAGGGGAGCCCTAGCCTTAGCCTAGGGGAGCCTAAAGCCTAGGGGTGCCCTAGCCTGAAGGCTAGGGGAGCCCTAGCCTTAGCCTAGGGGAACCTAAAGCCTAGGGGTGCCCTAGCCTGAAGGCTAGGGGAGCCCTAGCCTTAGCCTAGGGGAGCCTAAAGCCTAGGGGTGCCCTAGCCTGAAGGCTAGGGGAGCCCTAGCCTTAGCCTAGGGGAGCCTAAAGCCTAGGGGTGCCCTAGCCTGAAGGCTAGGGGAGCCCTAGCCTTAGCCTAGGGGAGCCTAAAGCCTAGGGGTGCCCTAGCCTGAAGGCTAGGGGAGC
>NW_027458288.1:0-53435 GCF_050624435.1 Tenrec ecaudatus | reverse complement strand
CCCTAGGCTAAGGCTAGGGCTCCCCTAGCCTTCAGGCCTCAGGGCACCCCTAGGCTTTGGGCTCCCCTAGTCTAAGGCTAGGGCTCCCCTAGCCTTCAGGCTAGGGCACCCCTAGGCTTTGGGCTCCCCTAGGCTAAGGCTAGGGCTCCCCTAGCCTTCAGGCTAGGGCACCCCTAGGCTTTGGGCTCCCCTAGGCTAAGGCTAGGGCTCCCCTAGCCTTCAGGCTAGGGCACCCCTAGGCTTTGGGCTCCCCTAGGCTAGGCTAGGGCTCCCCTAGCCTTCAGGCTAGGGCACCCCTAGGCTTTGGGCTCCCCTAGGCTAAGGCTAGGGCTCCCCTAGCCTTCAGGCTAGGGCACCCCTAGGCTTTGGGCTCCCCTAGGCTAAGGCTAGGGCTCCCCTAGCCTTCAGGCTAGGGCACCCTAGGCTTTGGGCTAGGCACCCCTAGGCTTTGGGCTCCCCTAGGCTAAGGCTAGGGCTCCCCTAGCCTTCAGGCTAGGGCACCCCTAGGCTTTGGGCTAGGGCTCCCCTAGGCTAAGGCTAGGGCTCCCCTAGCCTTCAGGCTAGGGCACCCCTAGGCTTTGGCTCCCCTAGGCTAAGGCTAGGGCTCCCCTAGCCTTCAGGCTAGGGCACCCCTAGGCTTTGGGCTAGGGCTCCCCTAGGCTAAGGCTAGGGCTCCCCTAGCCTTCAGGCTAGGGCACCCCTAGGCTTTGGCTCCCCTAGGCTAAGGCTAGGGCTCCCTAGCCTTCAGGCTAGGGCACCCCTAGGCTTTGGGCTAGGGCTCCCCTAGGCTAAGGCTAGGGCTCCCCTAGCCTTCAGGTTAGGGCACCCCTAGGCTTTGGGCTCCCCTAGGCTAAGGCTAGGGCTCCCCTAGCCTTCAGGCTAGGGCACCACTAGGCTTTGGGCTAGGGCTCCCCTAGGCTAAGGCTAGGGCTCCCCTAGCTTCAGGCTAGGGCACCCCTAGGCTTTGGGCTAGGGCTCCCCTAGGCTAAGGCTAGGGCTCCCCTAGCTTTCAGGCTAGGGCACCCCTAGTCTTTGGGCTAGGGCTCCCCTAGGCTAAGGCTAGGGCTCCCCTAGCCTTCAGGCTAGGGCACCCCTAGGCTTTGGGCTAGGGCTCCCCTAGGCTAAGGCTAGGGCTACCCTAGCCTTCAGGCTAGGGCACCCCTAGGCTTTGGGCTAGGGCTCCCCTAGGCTAAGGCTAGGGCTCCCCTAGCCTTCAGGCTAGGGCACCCCTAGGCTTTGGGCTAGGGCTCCCCTAGGCTAAGGCTAGGGCTCCCCTAGCCTTCAGGCTAGGGCACCCCTAGGTTTTGGGCTAGGGCTCCCCTAGGCTAAGGCTAGGGCTCCCATAGCCTTCAGGCTAGGGCACCCCTAGGCTTTGGGCTAGGGCTCCCCTAGGCTAAGGCTAGGGCTCCCCTAGCCTTCAGGCTAGGGCACCCCTAGGCTTTGGGCTAGGGCTCCCCTAGGCTAAGGCTAGGGCTCCCCTAGCCTTCAGGCTAGGGCACCACTAGGCTTTGGGCTAGGGCTCCCCTAGGCTAAGGCTAGGGCTCCCCTAGCCTTCAGGCTAGGGCACCCCTAGGCTTTGGGCTAGGGCTCCCCTAGGCTAAGGCTAGGGCTCCCCTAGCCTTCAGGCTAGGGCACCCCTAGGCTTTGGGCTAGGGCTCCCCTAGGCTAAGGCTAGGGCTCCCCTAGCCTTCAGGCTAGGGCTCCCCTAGCCTTCAGGCTAGGGCACCCCTAGGCTTTGGGCTAGGGCTCCCCTAGGCTAAGGCTAGGGCTCCCCTAGCCTTCAGGCTAGGGCACCCCTAGGTTTTGGGCTCCCCTAGGCTAAGGCTAGGGCTCCACTAGCCTTCAGGCTAGGGCACCCCTAGGCTTTGGGCTAGGGCTCCCCTAGGCTAAGGCTAGGGCTCCCCTAGCCTTCAGGCTAGGGCACCCCTAGGCTTTGGGCTCCCCTAGGCTAAGGCTAGGGCTCCCCTAGCCTTCAGGCTAGGGCACCCCTAGGCTTTGGGCTAGGGCTCCCCTAGGCTAAGGCTAGGGCTCCCCTAGCCTTCAGGCTAGGGCACCCCTAGGCTTTGGGCTCCCCTAGGCTAAGGCTAGGGCTCCCCTAGCCTTCAGGCTAGGGCACCCCTAGGCTTTGGGCAAGGGCTCCCCTAGGCTAAGGCTAGGGCTCCCCTAGCCTTCAGGCTAGGGCACCCCTAGGCTTTGGGCTAGGGCTCCCCTAGGCTAAGGCTAGGGCTCCCCTAGCCTTCAGGCTAGGGCACCCCTAGGCTTTGGGCTAGGGCTCCCCTAGGCTAAGGCTAGGGCTCCCCTAGCCTTCAGGCTAGGGCACCCCTAGGCTTTGGGCTAGGGCTCCCCTAGGCTAAGGCTAGGGCTCCCCTAGCCTTCAGGCTAGGGCACCCCTAGGCTTTGGGCTAGGGCTCACCTAGGCTAAGGCTAGGGCTCCCCTAGCCTTCAGGCTAGGGCACCCCTAGGCTTTGGGCTAGGGCTCCCCTAGGCTAAGGCTAGGGCTCCCCTAGCCTTCAGGCTAGGGCACCCCAAGGCTTTGGGCTAGGGCTCCCCTAGGCTAAGGCTAGGGCTCCCCTAGCCTTCAGGCTAGGGCACCCCTAGGCTTTGGGCTAGGGCTCCCCTAGGCTAAGGCTAGAGCTCCCCTAGCCTTCAGGCTAGGGCACCCCTAGGCTTTGGGCTAGGGCTCCCCTAGGCTAAGGCTAGGGCTCCCCTAGCCTTCAGGCTAGGGCACCCCTAGGCTTTGGGCTAGGGCTCCCCTAGGCTAAGGCTAGGGCTCCCGTAGCCTTCAGGCTAGGGCACCCCTAGGCTTTGGGCTAGGGCTCCCCTAGGCTAAGGCTAGGGCTCCCCTAGCCTTCAGGCTAGGGCACCCCTAGGCTTTGGGCTAGGGCTCCCCTAGGCTAAGGCTAGGGCTCCCCTAGCCTTCAGGCTAGGGCACCCCTAGGCTTTGGGCTAGGGCTCCCCTAGGCTAAGGCTAGGGCTCCCCTAGCCTTCAGGCTAGGGCACCCCTAGGCTTTAGGCTCCCCTAGGCTAAGGCTAGGGCTCCCCTAGCCTTCAGGCTAGGGCACCCCTAGGCTTTGGGCTAGGGCTCCCCTAGGCTAAGGCTAGGGCTCCCCTAGCCTTCAGGCTAGGGCACCCCTAGGCTTTGGGCTCCCCTAGGCTAAGGCTAGGGCTCCCCTAGCCTTCAGGCTAGGGCACCCCTAGGCTTTGGGCTAGGGCTCCCCTAGGCTAAGGCTAGGGCTCCCCTAGCCTTCAGGTTAGGGCACCCCTAGGCTTTGGGCTCCCCTAGGCTAAGGCTAGGGCTCCCCTAGCCTTCAGGCTAGGGCACCACTAGGCTTTGGGCTAGGGCTCCCCTAGGCTAAGGCGAGGGCTCCCCTAGCCTTCAGGCTAGGGCACCCCTAGGCTTTGGGCTAGGGCTCCCCTAGGCTAAGGCGAGGGCTCCCCTAGCCTTCAGGCTAGGGCACCCCTAGGCTTTGGGCTAGGGCTCCCCTAGGCTAAGGCTAGGGCTCCCCTAGCCTTCAGGCTAGGGCACCCCTAGGCTTTGGGCTAGGGCTCCCCTAGGCTAAGGCTAGGGCTACCCTAGCCTTCAGGCTAGGGCACCCCTAGGCTTTGGGCTAGGGCTCCCCTAGGCTAAGGCTAGGGCTCCCCTAGCCTTCAGGCTAGGGCACCCCTAGGCTTTGGGCTAGGGCTCCCCTAGGCTAAGGCTAGGGCTCCCCTAGCCTTCAGGCTAGGGCACCCCTAGGTTTTGGGCTAGGGCTCCCCTAGGCTAAGGCTAGGGCTCCCCTAGCCTTCAGGCTAGGGCACCCCTAGGCTTTGGGCTAGGGCTCCCCTAGGCTAAGGCTAGGGCTCCCCTAGCCTTCAGGCTAGGGCACCCCTAGGCTTTGGGCTAGGGCTCCCCTAGGCTAAGGCTAGGGCTCCCCTAGCCTTCAGGCTAGGGCACCCCTAGGCTTTGGGCTAGGGCTCCCCTAGGCTAAGGCTAGGGCTCCCCTAGCCTTCAGGCTAGGGCACCCCTAGGCTTTGGGCTAGGGCTCCCCTAGGCTAAGGCTAGGGCTCCCCTAGCCTTCAGGCTAGGGCACCCCTAGGCTTTGGGCTAGGGCTCCCCTAGGCTAAGGCTAGGGCTCCCCTAGCCTTCAGGCTAGGGCTCCCCTAGCTTTCGGGCTAGGGCACCCCTAGGCTTTGGGCTAGGGCTCCCCTAGGCTAAGGCTAGGGCTCCCCTAGCCTTCAGGCTAGGGCACCCCTAGGTTTTGGGCTCCCCTAGGCTAAGGCTAGGGCTCCCCTAGCCTTCAGGCTAGGGCACCCCTAGGCTTTGGGCTAGGGCTCCCCTAGGCTAAGGCTAGGGCTCCCCTAGCCTTCAGGCTAGGGCACCCCTAGGCTTTGGGCTCCCCTAGGCTAAGGCTAGGGCTCCCCTAGCCTTCAGGCTAGGGCACCCCTAGGCTTTGGGCTAGGGCTCCCCTAGGCTAAGGCTAGGGCTCCCCTAGCCTTCAGGCTAGGGCACCCCTAGGCTTTGGGCTCCACTAGGCTAAGGCTAGGGCTCCCCTAGCCTTCAGGCTAGGGCACCCCTAGGCTTTGGGCTAGGGCTCCCCTAGGCTAAGGCTAGGGCTCCCCTAGCCTTCAGGCTAGGGCACCCCTAGGCTTTGGGCTAGGGCTCCCCTAGGCTAAGGCTAGGGCTCCCCTAGCCTTCAGGCTAGGGCACCCCTAGGCTTTGGGCTAGGGCTCCCCTAGGCTAAGGCTAGGGCTCCCCTAGCCTTCAGGCTAGGGCACCCCTAGGCTTTGGGCTAGGGCTCCCCTAGGCTAAGGCTAGGGCTCCCCTAGCCTTCAGGCTAGGGCACCCCTAGGCTTTGGGCTAGGGCTCCCCTAGGCTAAGGCTAGGGCTCCCCTAGCCTTCAGGCTAGGGCACCCCTAGGCTTTGGGCTAGGGCTCCCCTAGGCTAAGGCTAGGGCTCCCCTAGCCTTCAGGCTAGGGCACCCCTAGGCTTTGGGCTAGGGCTCCCCTAGGCTAAGGCTAGGGCTCCCCTAGCCTTCAGGCTAGGGCACCCCAAGGCTTTGGGCTAGGGCTCCCCTAGGCTAAGGCTAGGGCTCCCCTAGCCTTCAGGCTAGGGCACCCCTAGGCTTTGGGCTAGGGCTCCCCTAGGCTAAGGCTAGGGCTCCCCTAGCCTTCAGGCTAGGGCACCCCTAGGCTTTGGGCTAGGGCTCCCCTAGGCTAAGGCTAGGGCTCCCCTAGCCTTCAGGCTAGGGCAACCCTAGGCTTTGGGCTAGGGCTCCCCTAGGCTAAGGCTAGGGCTCCCGTAGCCTTCAGGCTAGGGCACCCCTAGGCTTTGGGCTAGGGCTCCCCTAGGCTAAGGCTAGGGCTCCCCTAGCCTTCAGGCTAGGGCACCCCTAGGCTTTGGGCTAGGGCTCCCCTAGGCTAAGGCTAGGGCTCCCCTAGCCTTCAGGCTAGGGCACCTCTAGGCTTTGGGCTAGGGCTCCCCTAGGCTAAGGCTAGGGCTCCCCTAGCCTTCAGGCTAGGGCACCCCTAGGCTTTGGGCTAGGGCTCCCCTAGGCTAAGGCTAGGGCTCCCCTAGGCTTCAGGCTAGGGCACCCCTAGGCTTTGAGCTAGGGCTCCCCTAGGCTAAGGCTAGGGCTCCCCTAGGCTTCAGGCTAGGGCACCCCTAGGCTTTGGGCTAGGGCTCCCCTAGGCTAAGGCTAGGGCTCCCCTAGCCTTCAGGCTAGGGCACCCCTAGGCTTTGGGCTAGGGCTCCCCTAGGCTAAGGCTAGGGCTCCCCTAGCCTTCAGGCTAGGGCACCCCTAGGCTTTGGGCTAGGGCTCCCCTAGGCTAAGGCTAGGGCTCCCCTAGCCTTCAGGCTAGGGCACCCCTAGGCTTTAGGCTCCCCTAGGCTAAGGCTAGGGCTCCCCTAGCCTTCAGGCTAGGGCACCCCTAGGCTTTGGGCTAGGGCTCCCCTAGGCTAAGGCTAGGGCTCCCCTAGCCTTCAGGCTAGGGCACCCCTAGGCTTTGGGCTCCCCTAGGCTAAGGCTAGGGCTCCCCTAGCCTTCAGGCTAGGGCACCCCTAGGCTTTGGGCTAGGGCACCCCTAGGCTTTGGGCTAGGGCTCCCCTAGGCTAAGGCTAGGGCTCCCCTAGCCTTCAGGTTAGGGCACCCCTAGGCTTTGGGCTCCCCTAGGCTAAGGCTAGGGCTCCCCTAGCCTTCAGGCTAGGGCACCACTAGGCTTTGGGCTAGGGCTCCCCTAGGCTAAGGCTAGGGCTCCCCTAGCCTTCAGGCTAGGGCACCCCTAGGCTTTGGGCTAGGGCTCCCCTAGGCTAAGGCTAGGGCTCCCCTAGCCTTCAGGCTAGGGCACCCCTAGGCTTTGGGCTAGGGCTCCCCTAGGCTAAGGCTAGGGCTCCCCTAGCCTTCAGGCTAGGGCACCCCTAGGCTTTGGGCTAGGGCTCCCCTAGGCTAAGGCTAGGGCTACCCTAGCCTTCAGGCTAGGGCACCCCTAGGCTTTGGGCTAGGGCTCCCCTAGGCTAAGGCTAGGGCTCCCCTAGCCTTCAGGCTAGGGCACCCCTAGGCTTTGGGCTAGGGCTCCCCTAGGCTAAGGCTAGGGCTCCCCTAGCCTTCAGGCTAGGGCACCCCTAGGTTTTGGGCTAGGGCTCCCCTAGGCTAAGGCTAGGGCTCCCCTAGCCTTCAGGCTAGGGCACCCCTAGGCTTTGGGCTAGGGCTCCCCTAGGCTAAGGCTAGGGCTCCCCTAGCCTTCAGGCTAGGGCACCCCTAGGCTTTGGGCTAGGGCTCCCCTAGGCTAAGGCTAGGGCTCCCCTAGCCTTCAGGCTAGGGCACCCCTAGGCTTTGGGCTAGGGCTCCCCTAGGCTAAGGCTAGGGCTCCCCTAGCCTTCAGGCTAGGGCACCCCTAGGCTTTGGGCTAGGGCTCCCCTAGGCTAAGGCTAGGGCTCCCCTAGCCTTCAGGCTAGGGCACCCCTAGGCTTTGGGCTAGGGCTCCCCTAGGCTAAGGCTAGGGCTCCCCTAGCCTTCAGGCTAGGGCTCCCCTAGCCTTCAGGCTAGGGCACCCCTAGGCTTTGGGCTAGGGCTCCCCTAGGCTAAGGCTAGGGCTCCCCTAGCCTTCAGGCTAGGGCACCCCTAGGTTTTGGGCTCCCCTAGGCTAAGGCTAGGGCTCCCCTAGCCTTCAGGCTAGGGCACCCCTAGGCTTTGGGCTAGGGCTCCCCTAGGCTAAGGCTAGGGCTCCCCTAGCCTTCAGGCTAGGGCACCCCTAGGCTTTGGGCTCCCCTAGGCTAAGGCTAGGGCTCCCCTAGCCTTCAGGTAGGGCACCCCTAGGCTTTGGGCTAGGGCTCCCCTAGGCTAAGGCTAGGGCTCCCCTAGCCTTCAGGCTAGGGCACCCCTAGGCTTTGGGCTCCCCTAGGCTAAGGCTAGGGCTCCCCTAGCCTTCAGGCTAGGGCACCCCTAGGCTTTGGGCTAGGGCTCCCCTAGGCTAAGGCTAGGGCTCCCCTAGCCTTCAGGCTAGGGCACCCCTAGGCTTTGGGCTAGGGCTCCCCTAGGCTAAGGCTAGGGCTCCCCTAGCCTTCAGGCTAGGGCACCCCTAGGCTTTGGGCTAGGGCTCCCCTAGGCTAAGGCTAGGGCTCCCCTAGCCTTCAGGCTAGGGCACCCCTAGGCTTTGGGCTAGGGCTCCCCTAGGCTAAGGCTAGGGCTCCCCTAGCCTTCAGGCTATGGCACCCCTAGGCTTTGGGCTAGGGCTCACCTAGGCTAAGGCTAGGGCTCCCCTAGCCTTCAGGCTAGGGCACCCCTAGGCTTTGGGCTAGGGCTCCCCTAGGCTAAGGCTAGGGCTCCCCTAGCCTTCAGGCTAGGGCACCCCTAGGCTTTGGGCTAGGGCTCCCCTAGGCTAAGGCTAGGGCTCCCCTAGCCTTCAGGCTAGGGCACCCCAAGGCTTTGGGCTAGGGCTCCCCTAGGCTAAGGCTAGGGCTCCCCTAGCCTTCAGGCTAGGGCACCCCTAGGCTTTGGGCTAGGGCTCCCCTAGGCTAAGGCTAGGGCTCCCCTAGCCTTCAGGCTAGGGCACCCCTAGGCTTTGGGCTAGGGCTCCCCTAGGCTAAGGCTAGGGCTCCCCTAGCCTTCAGGCTAGGGCACCCCTAGGCTTTGGGCTAGGGCTCCCCTAGGCTAAGGCTAGGGCTCCCGTAGCCTTCAGGCTAGGGCACCCCTAGGCTTTGGGCTAGGGCTCCCCTAGGCTAAGGCTAGGGCTCCCCTAGCCTTCAGGCTAGGGCACCCCTAGGCTTTAGGCTAGGGCTCCCCTAGGCTAAGGCTAGGGCTCCCCTAGCCTTCAGGCTAGGGCACCCCTAGGCTTTGGGCTAGGGCTCCCCTAGGCTAAGGCTAGGGCTCCCCTAGCCTTCAGGCTAGGGCACCCCTAGGCTTTGGGCTAGGGCTCCCCTAGGCTAAGGCTAGGGCTCCCCTAGGCTTCAGGCTAGGGCACCCCTAGGCTTTGAGCTAGGGCTCCCCTAGGCTAAGGCTAGGGCTCCCCTAGGCTTCAGGCTAGGGCACCCCTAGGCTTTGGGCTAGGGCTCCCCTAGGCTAAGGCTAGGGCTCCCCTAGCCTTCAGGCTAGGGCACCCCTAGGCTTTGGGCTAGGGCACCCCTAGGCTAAGGCTAGGGCTCCCCTAGCCTTCAGGCTAGGGCACCCCTAGGCTTTGGGCTAGGGCTCCCCTAGGCTAAGGCTAGGGCTCCCCTAGCCTTCAGGCTAGGGCACCCCTAGGCTTTGGGCTAGGGCTCCCCTAGGCTAAGGCTAGGGCTCCCCTAGCCTTCAGGCTAGGGCACCCCTAGGCTTTGGGCTAGGGCTCCCCTAGGCTAAGGCTAGGGCTCCCCTAGCCTTCAGGCTAGGGCACCCCTAGTCTTTGGGCTAGGGCTCCCCTAGGCTAAGGCTAGGGCTCCCCTAGCCTTCAGGCTAGGGCACCCCTAGGCTTTGGGCTAGGGCTCCCCTAGGCTAAGGCTAGGGCTCCCCTAGCCTTCAGGCTAGGGCACCCCTAGGCTTTGGGCTAGGGCTCCCCTAGGCTAAGGCTAGGGCTCCCCTAGCCTTCAGGCTAGGGCACCCCTAGGCTTTAGGCTCCCCTAGGCTAAGGCTAGGGCTCCCCTAGCCTTCAGGCTAGGGCACCCCTAGGCTTTAGGCTCCCCTAGGCTAAGGCTAGGGCTCCCCTAGCCTTCAGGCTAGGGCACCCCTAGGCTTTAGGCTCCCCTAGGCTAAGACTAGGGCTCCCCTAGCCTTCAGGCTAGGGCACCCCTAGGCTTTAGGCTCCCCTAGGCTAAGGCTAGGGCTCCCCTAGCCTTCAGGCTAGGGCACCCCTAGGCTTTAGGCTCCCCTAGGCTAAGGCTAGGGCTCCCCTAGCCTTCAGGCTAGGGCACCCCTAGGCATTAGGCTCCCCTAGGCTAAGGCTAAGGCTCCCCTAGCCTTCAGGCTAGGGCACCCCTAGGCTTTTGGCTCCCCTAGGCTAAGGCTAGGGCTCCCCTAGCCTTCAGGCTAGGGCACCCCTAGGCTTTGGGCTCCCCTAGGCTAAGGCTAGGGCTCCCCTAGCCTTCAGGCTAGGGCACCCCTAGGCTTTGGGCTCCCCTAGGCTAAGGCTAGGGCTCCCCTAGCCTTCAGGCTAGGGCACCCCTAGGCTTTGGGCTAGGGCTCCCCTAGGCTAAGGCTAGGGCTCCCCTAGCCTTCAGGCTAGGGCACCCCTAGGCTTTGGGCTCCCCTAGGCTAAGGCTAGGGCTCACCTAGCCTTCAGGCTAGGGCACCCCTAGGCTTTGGGCTAGGGCTCCCCTAGGCTAAGGCTAGGGCTCCCCTAGCCTTCAGGCTAGGGCACCCCTAGGCTTTGGGCTCCCCTAGGCTAAGGCTAGGGCTCCCCTAGCCTTCAGGCTAGGGCACCCCTAGGCTTTGGGCTAGGGCTCCCCTAGGCTAAGGCTAGGGCTCCCCTAGCCTTCAGGCTAGGGCACCCCTAGGCTTTGGGCTCCCCTAGGCTAAGTCTAGGGCTCCCCTAGCCTTCAGGCTAGGGCACCCCTAGGCTCTGGGCTAGGGCTCCCCTAGGCTAAGGCTAGGGCTCCCCTAGCCTTCAGGCTAGGGCACCCCTAGGCTTTGGGCTCCCCTAGGCTAAGGCTAGGGCTCCCCTAGCCTTCAGGCTAGGGCACCCCTAGGCTTTGGGCTAGGGCTCCCCTAGGCTAAGGCTAGGGCTCCCCTAGCCTTCAGGCTAGGGCACCCCTAGGCTTTGGGCTAGGGCTCCCCTAGGCTAAGGCTAGGGCTCCCCTAGCCTTCAGGCTAGGGCACCCCTAGGCTTTGGGCTAGGGCTCCCCTAGGCTAAGGCTAGGGCTCCCCTAGCCTTCAGGCTAGGGCACCCCTAGGCTTTGGGCTAGGGCTCCCCTAGGCTAAGGCTAGGGCACCCCTAGCCTTCAGGCTAGGGCACCCCTTGGCTTTGGGCTAGGGCTCCCCTAGGCTAAGGCTAGGGCTCCCCTAGCCTTCAGGCTAGGGCACCCCTAGGCTTTGGGCTAGGGCTCCCCTAGGCTAAGGCTAGGGCTCCCCTAGCCTTCAGGCTAGGGCACCCCTAGGCTTTGGGCTAGGGCTCCCCTAGGCTAAGGCAAGGGCTCCCCTAGCCTTCAGGCTAGGGCACCCCTAGGCTTTGGGCTAGGGCTCCCCTAGGCTAAGGCTAGGGCTCCCCTAGCCTTCAGGCTAGGGCACCCCTAGGCTTTGGGCTAGGGCTCCCCTAGGCTAAGGCTAGGGCTCCCCTAGCCTTCAGGCTAGGGCACCCCTAGGCTTTGGGCTAGGGCTCCCCTAGGCTAAGGCTAGGGCTCCCCTAGCCTTCAGGCTAGGGCACCCCTAGGCTTTGGGCTAGGGCTCCCCTAGGCTAAGGCTAGGGCTCCCCTAGCCTTCAGGCTAGGGCACCCCTAGGCTTTGGGCTAGGGCTCCCCTAGGCTAAGGCTAGGGCTCCCCTAGCCTTCAGGCTAGGGCACCCCAAGGCTTTGGGCTAGGGCTCCCCAAGGCTAAGGCTAGGGCTCACCTAGCCTTCAGGCTAGGGCACCCCTAGGCTTTGGGCTAGGGCTACCCTAGGCTAAGGCTAGGGCTCCCCTAGCCTTCAGGCTAGGGCACCCCTAGGCTTTGGGCTAGGGCTCCCCTAGGCTAAGGCTAGGCCTCCCCTAGCCTTCAGGCTAGGGCACCCCTAGGCTTTGGGCTAGGGCTCACCTAGGCTAAGGCTAGGGCTCCCCTAGCCTTCAGGCTAGGGCACCCCTAGGTTTTGGGCTAGGGCTCCCCTAGGCTAAGGCTAGGGCTCCCCGAGCCTTCAGGCTAGGTCACCCCTAGGCTTTGGGCTCCCCTAGGCTAAGGCTAGGGCTCCCCTAGCCTTCAGGCTTGGGCACCCCTAGGCTTTGGGCTAGGGCTCCCCTAGGCGAAGGCTAGGGCTCCCCTAGCCTTCAGGCTAGGGCACCCCTAGCCTTCAGGCTAGGGCACCCCTAGGCTTTGGGCTCCCCTAGACTAAGGCTAGGGCTCCCCTAGCCTTCAGGCTAGGGCACCCCTAGGCTTTGGGCTAGGGCTCCCCTAGGCTAAGGCTAGGGCTCCCCTAGCCTTCAGGCTAGGGCACCCCTAGGCTTTGGGCTCCCCTAGGCTAAGGCTAGGGCTCCCCTAGCCTTCAGGCTAGGGCACCCCTAGGCTTTGGGCTAGGGCTCCCCTAGGCTAAGGCTAGGGCTCCCCTAGCCTTCAGGCTAGGGCACCCCTAGGCTTTGGGCTCCCCTAGGCTAAGGCTAGGGCTCCCCTAGCCTTCAGGCTAGGGCACCCCTAGGCTTTGGGCTAGGGCTCCCCTAGGCTAAGGCTAGGGCTCCCCTAGCCTTCAGGCTAGGGCACCCCTAGGCTTTGGGCTCCCCTAGGCTAAGGCTAGGGCTCCCCTAGCCTTCAGGCTAGGGCACCCCTAGGCTTTGGGCTAGGGCTCCCCTAGGCTAAGGCTAGGGCTCCCCTAGCCTTCAGGCTAGGGCACCCCTAGGCTTTGGGCTAGGGCTCCCCTAGGCTAAGGCTAGGGCTCCCCTAGCCTTCAGGCTAGGGCAACCCTAGGCTTTGGGCTAGGGCTCCCCTAGGCTAAGGCTAGGTTTCCCCTAGCATTCAGGCTAGGGCACCCCTAGGCTTTGGGCTAGGGCTCCCCTAGGCTAAGGCTAGGGCTCCCCTAGCCTTCAGGCTAGGGCACCCCTAGGCTTTGGGCTAGGGCTCCCCTAGGCTAAGGCTAGGGCTCCCCTAGCCTTCAGGCTAGGGCACCCCTAGGCTTTGGGCTAGGGCTCCCCTAGGCTAAGGCTAGGGCTCCCCTAGCCTTCAGGCTAGGGCACCCCTAGGCTTTGGGCTAGGGCTCCCCTAGGCTAAGGCTAGGGCTCCCCTAGCCTTCCGGCTAGGGCACCCCAAGGCTTTGGGCTAGGGCTCCCCTAGGCTAAGGCTAGGGCTCCCCTAGCCTTCAGGCTAGGGCACCCCTAGGCTTTGGGCTAGGGCTCCCCTAGGCTAAGGCTAGGGCTCCCCTAGCCTTCAGGCTAGGGCACCCCTAGGCTTTGGGCTAGGGCTCCCCTAGGCTAAGGCTAGGGCTCCCCTAGCCTTCAGGCTAGGGCACCCCTAGGCTTTGGGCTAGGGCTCCCCTAGGCTAAGGCTAGGGCTCCCGTAGCCTTCAGGCTAGGGCACCCCTAGGCTTTGGGCTAGGGCTCCCCTAGGCTAAGGCTAGGGCTCCCCTAGCCCTCAGGCTAGGGCACCCCTAGGCTTTGGGCTAGGGCTCCCCTAGGCTAAGGCTAGGGCTCCCCTAGCCTTCAGGCTAGGGCACCCCTAGGCTTTGGGCTAGGGCTCCCCTAGGCTAAGGCTAGGGCTCCCCTAGGCTTCAGGCTAGGGCACCCCTAGGCTTTGGGCTAGGGCTCCCCTAGGCTAAGGCTAGGGCTCCCCTAGGCTTCAGGCTAGGGCACCCCTAGGCTTTGGGCTAGGGCTCCCCTAGGCTAAGGCTAGGGCTCCCCTAGGCTTCAGGCTAGGGCACCCCTAGGCTTTGGGCTAGGGCTCCCCTAGGCTAAGGCTAGGGCTCCCCTAGCCTTCAGGCTAGGGCACCCCTAGGCTTTGGGCTAGGGCTCCCCTAGGCTAAGGCTAGGGCTCCCCTAGCCTTCAGGCTAGGGCACCCCTAGGCTTTGGGCTAGGGCTCCCCTAGGCTAAGGCTAGGGCTCCCCTAGCCTTCAGGCTAGGGCACCCCTAGGCTTTGGGCTAGGGCTCCCCTAGGCTAAGGCTAGGGCTCCCCTAGCCTTCAGGCTAGGGCACCCCTAGGCTTTGGGCTACGGCTCCCCTAGGCTAAGGCTAGGGCTCCCCTAGCCTTCAGGCTAGGCACCCCTAGGCTTTGGGCTAGGGCTCCCCTAGGCTAAGGCTAGGGCTCCCCTAGCCTTCAGGCGAGGGCACCACTAGGCTTTGGGCTAGGGCTCCCCTAGGCTAAGGCTAGGGCTCCCCTAGCCTTCAGGCTAGGGCACCCCTAGGCTTTAGGCTCCCCTAGGCTAAGGCTAGGGCTCCCCTAGCCTTCAGGCTAGGGCACCCCTATGCTTTAGGCTCCCCTAGGCTAAGGCTAGGGCTCCCGTAGCCTTCAGGCTAGGGCACCCCTAGGCTTTAGGCTCCCCTAGGCTAAGCCTAGGGCTCCCCTAGCCTTCAGGCTAGGGCACCCCTAGGCTTTATGCTCCCCTAGGCTAAGGCTAGGGCTCCCCTAGCCTTCAGGCTAGGGCACCCCTAGGCTTTAGGCTCCCCTAGGCTAAGGCTAGGGCTCCCCTAGCCTTCAGGCTAGGGCACCCCTAGGCTTTAGGCTCCCCTAGGTTAAGTCTAGGGCTCCCCTAGCCTTCAGGCTAGGGCTCCCCTAGGCTAAGGCTAGGGCTCCCCTAGGCTAAGGCTAGGGCTCCCCTAGGCTAAGGCTAGGGCTCCCCTAGGCTAAGGCTAGGGCTCCCCTAGCCTTCAGGCTAGGGCACCCCTAGGCTTTAGGCTCCCCTAGGCTAAGGCTAGGGCTCCCCTAGCCTTCAGGCTAGGGCACCCCTAGGCTTTAGGCTCCCCTAGGCTAAGGCTAGGGCTCCCCTAGCCTTCAGGCTAGGGCACCCCTAGGCTTTAGGCTAGGACTCCCCTAGGCTAAGGCTAGGGCTCCCCTAGCCTTCAGGCTTGGGCACCCCTAGGCTTTAGGCTAGGGCTCCCCTAGGCTAAGGCTAGGGCTCCCCTAGCCTTCAGGCTTGGGCACCCCTAGGCTTTAGGCTAGGGCTCCCCTAGGCTAAGGCTAGGGCTCCCCTAGCCTTCAGGCTAGGGCACCCCTAGGCTTTAGGCAAGGGCTCCGCTAGGCTAAGGCTAGGGCTCCCCTAGCCTTCAGGCTAGGGCACCCCTAGGCTTTAGGCTAGGGCTCCCCTAGGCTAAGGCTAGGGCTCCCCTAGCCTTCAGGCTAGGGCACCCCTAGGCTTTAGGCTAGGGCTCCCCTAGGCTAAGGCTAGGGCTCCCCTAGCCTTCAGGCTAGGGCACCCCTAGGCTTTAGGCTAGGGCTCCCCTAGGCTAAGGCTAGGGCTCCCCTAGCCTTCAGGCTAGGGCACCCCTAGGCTTTAGGCTAGGGCTCCCCTAGGCTAAGGCTAGGGCTCCCCTAGCCTTCAGGCTAGGGCACCCCTAGGCTTTAGGCTAGGGATCCCCTAGGCTAAGGCTAGGGCTCCCCTAGCCTTCAGGCTAGGGCACCCCTAGGCTTTAGGCTAGGGCACCCCTAGGCTAAGGCTAGGGCTCCCCTAGCCTTCAGGCTAGGGCACCCCTAGGCTTTAGGCTAGGGCACCCCTAGGCTTTAGGCTAGGGCTCCCCTAGGCTAAGGCTAGGGCTCCCCTAGCCTTCAGGCTAGGGCACCCCTAGGCTTTAGGCTAGGGCTCCCCTAGGGTAAGGCTAGGGCTCCCCTAGCCTTCAGGCTAGGGCACCCCTAGGCTTTAGGCTAGGGCTCCCCTAGGTTAAGGCTAGGGCTCCCCTAGCCTTCAGGCTAGGGCACCCCTAGGCTTTAGGCTAGGGCTCCCCTAGGCTAAGGCTAGGGCTCCCCTAGCCTTCAGGCTAGGGCACCCCTAGGCTTTAGGCTAGGGCTCCCCTAGGCTAAGGCTAGGGCTCCCCTAGCCTTCAGGCTAGGGCACCCCTAGGCTTTAGGCTAGGGCTCCCCTAGGCTAAGGCTAGGGCTCCCCTAGCCTTCAGGCTAGGGCACCCCTAGGCTTTAGGCTAGGGCTCCCCTAGGCTAAGGCTAGGGCTCCCCTAGCCTTCAGGCTAGGGCACCCCTAGGCTTTAGGCTAGGGCTCCCCTAGGCTAAGGCTAGGGCTCCCCTAGCCTTCAGGCTAGGGCACCCCTAGGCTTTAGGCTAGGGCTCCCCTAGGCTAAGGCTAGGGCTCCCCTAGCCTTCAGGCTAGGGCACCCCTAGGCTTTAGGCTAGGGCTCCCCTAGGCTAAGGCTAGGGCTCCCCTAGCCTTCAGGCTAGGGCACCCCTAGGCTTTAGGCTAGGGCTCCCCTAGGCTAAGGCTAGGGCTCCCCTAGCCTTCAGGCTAGGGCACCCCTAGGCTTTAGGCTAGGGCTCCCCTAGGCTAAGGCTAGGGCTCCCCTAGCCTTCAGGCTAGGGCACCCCTAGGCTTTAGGCTAGGGCTCCCCTAGGCTAAGGCTAGGGCTCCCCTAGCCTTCAGGCTAGGGCACCCCTAGGCTTTAGGCTAGGGCTCCCCTAGGCTAAGGCTAGGGCTCCCCTAGCCTTCAGGCTAGGGCACCCCTAGGCTTTAGGCTAGGGCTCCCCTAGGCTAAGGCTAGGGCTCCCCTAGCCTTCAGGCTAAGGCACCCCTAGGCTTTAGGCTAGGGCTCCCCTAGGCTAAGGCTAGGGCTCCCCTAGCCTTCAGGCTAGGGCACCCCTAGGCTTTAGGCTAGGGCTCCCCTAGGCTAAGGCTAGGGCTCCCCTAGCCTTCAGGCTAGGGCACCCCTAGGCTTTAGGCTAGGGCTCCCCTAGGCTAAGGCTAGGGCTCCCCTAGCCTTCAGGCTAGGGCAACCCTAGGCTTTAGGCTAGGGCTCCCCTAGGCTAAGGCTAGGGCTCCCCTAGCCTTCAGGCTAGGGCACCCCTAGGCTTTAGGCTAGGGCTCCCCTAGGCTAAGGCTAGGGCTCCCCTAGCCTTCAGGCTAGGGCACCCCTAGGCTTTAGGCTAGGGCTCCCCTAGGCTAAGGCTAGGGCTCCCCTAGCCTTCAGGCTAGGGCACCCCTAGGCTTTAGGCTAGGGCTCCCCTAGGCTAAGGCTAGGGCTCCCCTAGCCTTCAGGCTAGGGCACCCCTAGGCTTTAGGCTAGGGCTCCCCTAGGCTAAGGCTAGGGCTCCCCTAGCCTTCAGGCTAGGGCACCCCTAGGCTTTAGGCTAGGGCTCCCCTAGGCTAAGGCTAGGGCTCCCCTAGCCTTCAGGCTAGGGCACCCCTAGGCTTTAGGCTAGGGCTCCCCTAGGCTAAGGCTAGGGCTCCCCTAGCCTTCAGGCTAGGGCACCCCTAGGCTTTAGGCTAGGGCTCCCCTAGGCTAAGGCTAGGGCTCCCCTAGCCTTCAGGCTAGGGCACCCCTAGGCTTTAGGCTAGGGCTCCCCTAGGCTAAGGCTAGGGCTCCCCTAGCCTTCAGGCTAGGTCACCCCTAGGCTTTAGGCTAGGGCTCCCCTAGGCTAAGGCTAGGGCTCCCCTAGCCTTCAGGCTAGGGCACCCCTAGGCTTTAGGCTAGGGCTCCCCTAGGCTAAGGCTAGGGCTCCCCTAGCCTTCAGGCTAGGGCACCCCTAGGCTTTAGGCTAGGGCTCCCTAGGCTAAGGCTAGGGCTCCCCTAGCCTTCAGGCTAGGGCACCCCTAGGCTTTAGGCTAGGGCTCCCCTAGGCTAAGGCTAGGGCTCCCCTAGCCTTCAGGCTAGGGCACCCCTAGGCTTTAGGCTAGGGATCCCCTAGGCTAAGGCTAGGGCTCCCCTAGCCTTCAGGCTAGGGCACCCCTAGGCTTTAGGCTAGGGCACCCCTAGGCTAAGGCTAGGGCTCCCCTAGCCTTCAGGCTAGGGCACCCCTAGGCTTTAGGCTAGGGCACCCCTAGGCTTTAGGCTAGGGCTCCCCTAGGCTAAGGCTAGGGCTCCCCTAGCCTTCAGGCTAGGGCACCCCTAGGCTTTAGGCTAGGGCTCCCCTAGGGTAAGGCTAGGGCTCCCCTAGCCTTCAGGCTAGGGCACCCCTAGGCTTTAGGCTAGGGCTCCCCTAGGTTAAGGCTAGGGCTCCCCTAGCCTTCAGGCTAGGGCACCCCTAGGCTTTAGGCTAGGGCTCCCCTAGGCTAAGGCTAGGGCTCCCCTAGCCTTCAGGCTAGGGCACCCCTAGGCTTTAGGCTAGGGCTCCCCTAGGCTAAGGCTAGGGCTCCCCTAGCCTTCAGGCTAGGGCACCCCTAGGCTTTAGGCTAGGGCTCCCCTAGGCTAAGGCTAGGGCTCCCCTAGCCTTCAGGCTAGGGCACCCCTAGGCTTTAGGCTAGGGCTCCCCTAGGCTAAGGCTAGGGCTCCCCTAGCCTTCAGGCTAGGGCACCCCTAGGCTTTAGGCTAGGGCTCCCCTAGGCTAAGGCTAGGGCTCCCCTAGCCTTCAGGCTAGGGCACCCCTAGGCTTTAGGCTAGGGCTCCCCTAGGCTAAGGCTAGGGCTCCCCTAGCCTTCAGGCTAGGGCACCCCTAGGCTTTAGGCTAGGGCTCCCCTAGGCTAAGGCTAGGGCTCCCCTAGCCTTCAGGCTAGGGCACCCCTAGGCTTTAGGCTAGGGCTCCCCTAGGCTAAGGCTAGGGCTCCCCTAGCCTTCAGGCTAGGGCACCCCTAGGCTTTAGGCTAGGGCTCCCCTAGGCTAAGGCTAGGGCTCCCCTAGCCTTCAGGCTAGGGCACCCCTAGGCTTTAGGCTAGGGCTCCCCTAGGCTAAGGCTAGGGCTCCCCTAGCCTTCAGGCTAGGGCACCCCTAGGCTTTAGGCTAGGGCTCCCCTAGGCTAAGGCTAGGGCTCCCCTAGCCTTCAGGCTAGGGCACCCCTAGGCTTTAGGCTAGGGCTCCCCTAGGCTAAGGCTAGGGCTCCCCTAGCCTTCAGGCTAGGGCACCCCTAGGCTTTAGGCTAGGGCTCCCCTAGGCTAAGGCTAGGGCTCCCCTAGCCTTCAGGCTAAGGCACCCCTAGGCTTTAGGCTAGGGCTCCCCTAGGCTAAGGCTAGGGCTCCCCTAGCCTTCAGGCTAGGGCACCCCTAGGCTTTAGGCTAGGGCTCCCCTAGGCTAAGGCTAGGGCTCCCCTAGCCTTCAGGCTAGGGCACCCCTAGGCTTTAGGCTAGGGCTCCCCTAGGCTAAGGCTAGGGCTCCCCTAGCCTTCAGGCTAGGGCAACCCTAGGCTTTAGGCTAGGGCTCCCCTAGGCTAAGGCTAGGGCTCCCCTAGCCTTCAGGCTAGGGCACCCCTAGGCTTTAGGCTAGGGCTCCCCTAGGCTAAGGCTAGGGCTCCCCTAGCCTTCAGGCTAGGGCACCCCTAGGCTTTAGGCTAGGGCTCCCCTAGGCTAAGGCTAGGGCTCCCCTAGCCTTCAGGCTAGGGCACCCCTAGGCTTTAGGCTAGGGCTCCCCTAGGCTAAGGCTAGGGCTCCCCTAGCCTTCAGGCTAGGGCACCCCTAGGCTTTAGGCTAGGGCTCCCCTAGGCTAAGGCTAGGGCTCCCCTAGCCTTCAGGCTAGGGCACCCCTAGGCTTTAGGCTAGGGCTCCCCTAGGCTAAGGCTAGGGCTCCCCTAGCCTTCAGGCTAGGGCACCCCTAGGCTTTAGGCTAGGGCTCCCCTAGGCTAAGGCTAGGGCTCCCCTAGCCTTCAGGCTAGGGCACCCCTAGGCTTTAGGCTAGGGCTCCCCTAGGCTAAGGCTAGGGCTCCCCTAGCCTTCAGGCTAGGGCACCCCTAGGCTTTAGGCTAGGGCTCCCCTAGGCTAAGGCTAGGGCTCCCCTAGCCTTCAGGCTAGGTCACCCCTAGGCTTTAGGCTAGGGCTCCCCTAGGCTAAGGCTAGGGCTCCCCTAGCCTTCAGGCTAGGGCACCCCTAGGCTTTAGGCTAGGGCTCCCCTAGGCTAAGGCTAGGGCTCCCCTAGCCTTCAGGCTAGGGCACCCCTAGGCTTTAGGCTAGGGCTCCCCTAGGCTAAGGCTAGGGCTCCCCTAGCCTTCAGGCTAGGGCACCCCTAGGCTTTAGGCTAGGGCTCCCCTAGGCTATGGCTAGGGCTCCCCTAGCCTTCAGGCTAGGGCACCCCTAGGCTTTAGGCTAGGGCTCCCCTAGGCTAAGGCTAGGGCTCCCCTAGCCTTCAGGCTAGGGCACCCCTAGGCTTTAGGCTAGGGCTCCCCTAGGCTAAGGCTAGGGCTCCCCTAGCCTTCAGGCTAGGGCACCCCTAGGCTTTAGGCTAGGGCTCCCCTAGGCTAAGGCTAGGGCTCTCCTAGCCTTCAGGCTAGGGCACCCCTAGGCTTTAGGCTAGGGCTCCCCTAGGCTAAGGCTAGGGCTCCCCTAGCCTTCAGGCTAGGGCACCCCTAGGCTTTAGGCTAGGGCTCCCCTAGGCTAAGGCTAGGGCTCCCCTAGCCTTCAGGCTAGGGCACCCCTAGGCTTTAGGCTAGGGCTCCCCTAGGCTAAGGCTAGGGCTCCCCTAGCCTTCAGGCTAGGGCACCCCTAGGCTTTAGGCTAGGGCTCCCCTAGGCTAAGGCTAGGGCTCCCCTAGCCTTCAGGCTAGGGCACCCCTAGGCTTTAGGCTAGGGCTCCCCTAGGCTAAGGCTAGGGCTCCCCTAGCCTTCAGGCTAGGGCACCCCTAGGCTTTAGGCTCCCCTAGGCTAAGGCTAGGGCTCCCCTAGCCTTCAGGCTAGGGCACCCCTAGGCTTTAGGCTCCCCTAGGCTAAGGCTAGGGCTGCCCTAGCCTTCAGGCTAGGGCACCCCTAGGCTTTAGGCTCCCCTAGGCTAAGGCTAGGGCTCCCCTAGCCTTCAGGCTAGGGCACCCCTAGGCTTTAGGCTAGGGCTCCCCTAGGCTAAGGCTAGGGCTCCCCTAGCCTTCAGGCTAGGGCACCCCTAGGCTTTAGACTCCCCTAGGCTAAGGCTTGGGCTCCCCTAGCCTTCATGCTAGGGCACCCCTAGGCTTTAGGCTTGGGCTCCCCTAGGCTAAGGCTAGGGCTCCCCTAGCCTTCAGGCTAGGGCACCCCTAGGCTTTAGGCTCCCCTAGGCTAAGGCTAGGGCTCCCCTAGCCTTCAGGCTAGGGCACCCCTAGGCTTTAGGCTCCCCTAGGCTAAGGCTAGGGCTCCCCTAGCCTTCAGGCTAGGGCACCCCTAGGCTTTAGGCTAGGGCTCCCCTAGGCAAAGGCTAGGGCTCCAATAGCCTTCAGGATAGGGCACCCCTAGGCTTTAGGCTCCCCTAGGCTAAGGCTAGGGCTCCCCTAGCCTTCAGGATAGGGCACCCCTAGGCTTTAGGCTAGGGCTCCCCTAGGCTAAGGCTAGGGCTCCCCTAGCCTTCAGGCTAGGGCACCCCTAGGCTTTAGGCTCCCCTAGGCTAAGGCTAGGGCTCCCCTAGCCTTCAGGCTAGGGCACCCCTAGGCTTTAGGCTAGGGCTCCCCTAGGCTAAGGCTAGGGCTCCCCTAGCCTTCAGGCTAGGGCACCCCTAGGCTTTAGGCTCCCCTAGGCTAAGGCTAGGGCTCCCCTAGCCTTCAGGCTAGGGCACCCCTAGGCTTTAGGCTAGGGCTCCCCTAGGCTAAGGCTAGGGCTCCCCTAGCCTTCAGGCTAGGGCACCCCTAGGCTTTAGGCTAGGGCTCCCCTAGGCTAAGGCTAGGGCTCCCCTAGCCTTCAGGCTAGGGCACCCATAGGCTTTAGGCTAGGGCTCCCCTAGCCTTCAGGCTAGGGCACCCCTAGCCTTCAGGCTAGGGCACCCCTAGGCTTTAGGCTCCCCTAGGCTAAGGCTAGGGCTCCCCTAGCCTTCAGGCTAGGGCACCCCTAGGCTTTAGGCTAGGGCTCCCCTAGGCTAAGGCTAGGGCTCCCCTAGCCTTCAGGCTAGGGCACCCCTAGGCTTTAGGCTCCCCTAGGCTAAGGCTAGGGCTCCCCTAGCCTTCAGGCTAGGGCACCCCTAGGCTTTAGGCTAGGGCTCCCCTAGGCTAAGGCTAGGGCTCCCCTAGCCTTCAGGCTAGGGCACCTCTAGGCTTTAGGCTCCCCTAGGCTAAGGCTAGGGCTCCCCTAGCCTTCACGCTAGGGCACCCCTAGGCTTTAGGCTAGGGCTCCCCTAGGCTAAGGCTAGGGCTCCCCTAGCCTTCAGGCTAGGGCACCCCTAGGCTTTGGGCTAGGGCACCCCTAGGCTTTGGGCTAGGGCTCCCCTAGGCTTCAGGCTAGGGCACCCCTAGGCTTTGGGCTAGGGCTCCCCTAGGCTAAGGCTAGGGCTCCCGTAGCCTTCAGGCTAGGGCACCCCTAGGCTTTGGGCTAGGGCTCCCCTAGGCTAAGGCTAGGGCTCCCCTAGCCCTCAGGCTAGGGCACCCCTAGGCTTTGGGCTAGGGCTCCCCTAGGCTAAGGCTAGGGCTCCCCTAGCCTTCAGGCTAGGGCACCCCTAGGCTTTGGGCTAGGGCTCCCCTAGGCTAAGGCTAGGGCTCCCCTAGGCTTCAGGCTAGGGCACCCCTAGGCTTTGGGCTAGGGCTCCCCTAGGCTAAGGCTAGGGCTCCCCTAGGCTTCAGGCTAGGGCACCCCTAGGCTTTGGGCTAGGGCTCCCCTAGGCTAAGGCTAGGGCTCCCCTAGGCTTCAGGCTAGGGCACCCCTAGGCTTTGGGCTAGGGCTCCCCTAGGCTAAGGCTAGGGCTCCCCTAGCCTTCAGGCTAGGGCACCCCTAGGCTTTGGGCTAGGGCTCCCCTAGGCTAAGGCTAGGGCTCCCCTAGCCTTCAGGCTAGGGCACCCCTAGGCTTTGGGCTAGGGCTCCCCTAGGCTAAGGCTAGGGCTCCCCTAGCCTTCAGGCTAGGGCACCCCTAGGCTTTGGGCTAGGGCTCCCCTAGGCTAAGGCTAGGGCTCCCCTAGCCTTCAGGCTAGGGCACCCCTAGGCTTTGGGCTACGGCTCCCCTAGGCTAAGGCTAGGGCTCCCCTAGCCTTCAGGCTAGGCACCCCTAGGCTTTGGGCTAGGGCTCCCCTAGGCTAAGGCTAGGGCTCCCCTAGCCTTCAGGCGAGGGCACCACTAGGCTTTGGGCTAGGGCTCCCCTAGGCTAAGGCTAGGGCTCCCCTAGCCTTCAGGCTAGGGCACCCCTAGGCTTTAGGCTCCCCTAGGCTAAGGCTAGGGCTCCCCTAGCCTTCAGGCTAGGGCACCCCTATGCTTTAGGCTCCCCTAGGCTAAGGCTAGGGCTCCCGTAGCCTTCAGGCTAGGGCACCCCTAGGCTTTAGGCTCCCCTAGGCTAAGCCTAGGGCTCCCCTAGCCTTCAGGCTAGGGCACCCCTAGGCTTTATGCTCCCCTAGGCTAAGGCTAGGGCTCCCCTAGCCTTCAGGCTAGGGCACCCCTAGGCTTTAGGCTCCCCTAGGCTAAGGCTAGGGCTCCCCTAGCCTTCAGGCTAGGCACCCCTAGGCTTTAGGCTCCCCTAGGTTAAGGCTAGGGCTCCCCTAGCCTTCAGGCTAGGGCTCCCCTAGGCTAAGGCTAGGGCTCCCCTAGGCTAAGGCTAGGGCTCCCCTAGGCTAAGGCTAGGGCTCCCCTAGGCTAAGGCTAGGGCTCCCCTAGCCTTCAGGCTAGGGCACCCCTAGGCTTTAGGCTCCCCTAGGCTAAGGCTAGGGCTCCCCTAGCCTTCAGGCTAGGGCACCCCTAGGCTTTAGGCTCCCCTAGGCTAAGGCTAGGGCTCCCCTAGCCTTCAGGCTAGGGCACCCCTAGGCTTTAGGCTCCCCTAGGCTAAGGCTAGGGCTGCCCTAGCCTTCAGGCTAGGGCACCCCTAGGCTTTAGGCTCCCCTAGGCTAAGGCTAGGGCTCCCCTAGCCTTCAGGCTAGGGCACCCTAGGCTTTAGGCTAGGGCTCCCCTAGGCTAAGGCTAGGGCTCCCCTAGCCTTCAGGCTAGGGCACCCCTAGGCTTTAGACTCCCCTAGGCTAAGGCTTGGGCTCCCCTAGCCTTCATGCTAGGGCACCCCTAGGCTTTAGGCTAGGGCTCCCCTAGGCTAAGGCTAGGGCTCCCCTAGCCTTCAGGCTAGGGCACCCCTAGGCTTTAGGCTCCCCTAGGCTAAGGCTAGGGCTCCCCTAGCCTTCAGGCTAGGGCACCCCTAGGCTTTAGGCTCCCCTAGGCTAAGGCTAGGGCTCCCTAGCCTTCAGGCTAGGGCACCCCTAGGCTTTAGGCTAGGGCTCCCCTAGGCAAAGGCTAGGGCTCCAATAGCCTTCAGGATAGGGCACCCCTAGGCTTTAGGCTCCCCTAGGCTAAGGCTAGGGCTCCCCTAGCCTTCAGGATAGGGCACCCCTAGGCTTTAGGCTAGGGCTCCCCTAGGCTAAGGCTAGGGCTCCCCTAGCCTTCAGGCTAGGGCACCCCTAGGCTTTAGGCTCCCCTAGGCTAAGGCTAGGGCTCCCCTAGCCTTCAGGCTAGGGCACCCCTAGGCTTTAGGCTAGGGCTCCCCTAGGCTAAGGCTAGGGCTCCCCTAGCCTTCAGGCTAGGGCACCCCTAGGCTTTAGGCTCCCTAGGCTAAGGCTAGGGCTCCCCTAGCCTTCAGGCTAGGGCACCCCTAGGCTTTAGGCTAGGGCTCCCCTAGGCTAAGGCTAGGGCTCCCCTAGCCTTCAGGCTAGGGCACCCTAGGCTTTAGGCTAGGGCTCCCCTAGGCTAAGGCTAGGGCTCCCCTAGCCTTCAGGCTAGGGCACCCATAGGCTTTAGGCTAGGGCTCCCCTAGCCTTCAGGCTAGGGCACCCCTAGCCTTCAGGCTAGGGCACCCCTAGGCTTTAGGCTCCCCTAGGCTAAGGCTAGGGCTCCCCTAGCCTTCAGGCTAGGGCACCCCTAGGCTTTAGGCTAGGGCTCCCCTAGGCTAAGGCTAGGGCTCCCCTAGCCTTCAGGCTAGGGCACCCCTAGGCTTTAGGCTCCCCTAGGCTAAGGCTAGGGCTCCCCTAGCCTTCAGGCTAGGGCACCCCTAGGCTTTAGGCTAGGGCTCCCCTAGGCTAAGGCTAGGGCTCCCCTAGCCTTCAGGCTAGGGCACCTCTAGGCTTTAGGCTCCCCTAGGCTAAGGCTAGGGCTCCCCTAGCCTTCACGCTAGGGCACCCCTAGGCTTTAGGCTAGGGCTCCCCTAGGCTAAGGCTAGGGCTCCCCTAGCCTTCAGGCTAGGGCACCCCTAGGCTTTGGGCTAGGGCACCCCTAGGCTTTGGGCTAGGGCTCCCCTAGGCTAAGGCTAGGGCTCCCCTAGCCTTCAGGCTAGGGCACCCCTAGGCTTTGGGCTAGGGCTCCCCTAGGCTAAGGCTAGGGCTCCCGTAGCCTTCAGGCTAGGGCACCCCTAGGCTTTGGGCTAGGGCTCCCCTAGGCTAAGGCTAGGGCTCCCCTAGCCCTCAGGCTAGGGCACCCCTAGGCTTTGGGCTAGGGCTCCCCTAGGCTAAGGCTAGGGCTCCCTAGCCTTCAGGCTAGGGCACCCCTAGGCTTTGGGCTAGGGCTCCCCTAGGCTAAGGCTAGGGCTCCCCTAGGCTTCAGGCTAGGGCACCCCTAGGCTTTGGGCTAGGGCTCCCCTAGGCTAAGGCTAGGGCTCCCCTAGGCTTCAGGCTAGGGCACCCCTAGGCTTTGGGCTAGGGCTCCCCTAGGCTAAGGCTAGGGCTCCCCTAGGCTTCAGGCTAGGGCACCCCTAGGCTTTGGGCTAGGGCTCCCCTAGGCTAAGGCTAGGGCTCCCCTAGCCTTCAGGCTAGGGCACCCCTAGGCTTTGGGCTAGGGCTCCCCTAGGCTAAGGCTAGGGCTCCCCTAGCCTTCAGGCTAGGGCACCCCTAGGCTTTGGGCTAGGGCTCCCCTAGGCTAAGGCTAGGGCTCCCCTAGCCTTCAGGCTAGGGCACCCCTAGGCTTTGGGCTAGGGCTCCCCTAGGCTAAGGCTAGGGCTCCCCTAGCCTTCAGGCTAGGGCACCCCTAGGCTTTGGGCTACGGCTCCCCTAGGCTAAGGCTAGGGCTCCCCTAGCCTTCAGGCTAGGCACCCCTAGGCTTTGGGCTAGGGCTCCCCTAGGCTAAGGCTAGGGCTCCCCTAGCCTTCAGGCGAGGGCACCACTAGGCTTTGGGCTAGGGCTCCCCTAGGCTAAGGCTAGGGCTCCCCTAGCCTTCAGGCTAGGGCACCCCTAGGCTTTAGGCTCCCCTAGGCTAAGGCTAGGGCTCCCCTAGCCTTCAGGCTAGGGCACCCCTATGCTTTAGGCTCCCCTAGGCTAAGGCTAGGGCTCCCGTAGCCTTCAGGCTAGGGCACCCCTAGGCTTTAGGCTCCCCTAGGCTAAGCCTAGGGCTCCCCTAGCCTTCAGGCTAGGGCACCCCTAGGCTTTATGCTCCCCTAGGCTAAGGCTAGGGCTCCCCTAGCCTTCAGGCTAGGGCACCCCTAGGCTTTAGGCTCCCCTAGGCTAAGGCTAGGGCTCCCCTAGCCTTCAGGCTAGGGCACCCCTAGGCTTTAGGCTCCCCTAGGTTAAGGCTAGGGCTCCCCTAGCCTTCAGGCTAGGGCTCCCCTAGGCTAAGGCTAGGGCTCCCCTAGGCTAAGGCTAGGGCTCCCCTAGGCTAAGGCTAGGGCTCCCCTAGGCTAAGGCTAGGGCTCCCCTAGCCTTCAGGCTAGGGCACCCCTAGGCTTTAGGCTCCCCTAGGCTAAGGCTAGGGCTCCCCTAGCCTTCAGGCTAGGGCACCCCTAGGCTTTAGGCTCCCCTAGGCTAAGGCTAGGGCTCCCCTAGCCTTCAGGCTAGGGCACCCCTAGGCTTTAGGCTAGGACTCCCCTAGGCTAAGGCTAGGGCTCCCCTAGCCTTCAGGCTTGGGCACCCCTAGGCTTTAGGCTAGGGCTCCCCTAGGCTAAGGCTAGGGCTCCCCTAGCCTTCAGGCTTGGGCACCCCTAGGCTTTAGGCTAGGGCTCCCCTAGGCTAAGGCTAGGGCTCCCCTAGCCTTCAGGCTAGGGCACCCCTAGGCTTTAGGCAAGGGCTCCGCTAGGCTAAGGCTAGGGCTCCCCTAGCCTTCAGGCTAGGGCACCCCTAGGCTTTAGGCTAGGGCTCCCCTAGGCTAAGGCTAGGGCTCCCCTAGCCTTCAGGCTAGGGCACCCCTAGGCTTTAGGCTAGGGCTCCCTAGGCTAAGGCTAGGGCTCCCCTAGCCTTCAGGCTAGGGCACCCCTAGGCTTTAGGCTAGGGCTCCCCTAGGCTAAGGCTAGGGCTCCCCTAGCCTTCAGGCTAGGGCACCCCTAGGCTTTAGGCTAGGGATCCCCTAGGCTAAGGCTAGGGCTCCCCTAGCCTTCAGGCTAGGGCACCCCTAGGCTTTAGGCTAGGGCACCCCTAGGCTAAGGCTAGGGCTCCCCTAGCCTTCAGGCTAGGGCACCCCTAGGCTTTAGGCTAGGGCACCCCTAGGCTTTAGGCTAGGGCTCCCCTAGGCTAAGGCTAGGGCTCCCCTAGCCTTCAGGCTAGGGCACCCCTAGGCTTTAGGCTAGGGCTCCCCTAGGGTAAGGCTAGGGCTCCCCTAGCCTTCAGGCTAGGGCACCCCTAGGCTTTAGGCTAGGGCTCCCCTAGGTTAAGGCTAGGGCTCCCCTAGCCTTCAGGCTAGGGCACCCCTAGGCTTTAGGCTAGGGCTCCCCTAGGCTAAGGCTAGGGCTCCCCTAGCCTTCAGGCTAGGGCACCCCTAGGCTTTAGGCTAGGGCTCCCCTAGGCTAAGGCTAGGGCTCCCCTAGCCTTCAGGCTAGGGCACCCCTAGGCTTTAGGCTAGGGCTCCCCTAGGCTAAGGCTAGGGCTCCCCTAGCCTTCAGGCTAGGGCACCCCTAGGCTTTAGGCTAGGGCTCCCCTAGGCTAAGGCTAGGGCTCCCCTAGCCTTCAGGCTAGGGCACCCCTAGGCTTTAGGCTAGGGCTCCCCTAGGCTAAGGCTAGGGCTCCCCTAGCCTTCAGGCTAGGGCACCCCTAGGCTTTAGGCTAGGGCTCCCCTAGGCTAAGGCTAGGGCTCCCCTAGCCTTCAGGCTAGGGCACCCCTAGGCTTTAGGCTAGGGCTCCCCTAGGCTAAGGCTAGGGCTCCCCTAGCCTTCAGGCTAGGGCACCCCTAGGCTTTAGGCTAGGGCTCCCCTAGGCTAAGGCTAGGGCTCCCCTAGCCTTCAGGCTAGGGCACCCCTAGGCTTTAGGCTAGGGCTCCCCTAGGCTAAGGCTAGGGCTCCCCTAGCCTTCAGGCTAGGGCACCCCTAGGCTTTAGGCTAGGGCTCCCCTAGGCTAAGGCTAGGGCTCCCCTAGCCTTCAGGCTAGGGCACCCCTAGGCTTTAGGCTAGGGCTCCCCTAGGCTAAGGCTAGGGCTCCCCTAGCCTTCAGGCTAGGGCACCCCTAGGCTTTAGGCTAGGGCTCCCCTAGGCTAAGGCTAGGGCTCCCCTAGCCTTCAGGCTAGGGCACCCCTAGGCTTTAGGCTAGGGCTCCCCTAGGCTAAGGCTAGGGCTCCCCTAGCTTTCAGGCTAAGGCACCCCTAGGCTTTAGGCTAGGGCTCCCCTAGGCTAAGGCTAGGGCTCCCCTAGCCTTCAGGCTAGGGCACCCCTAGGCTTTAGGCTAGGGCTCCCCTAGGCTAAGGCTAGGGCTCCCCTAGCCTTCAGGCTAGGGCACCCCTAGGCTTTAGGCTAGGGCTCCCCTAGGCTAAGGCTAGGGCTCCCCTAGCCTTCAGGCTAGGGCAACCCTAGGCTTTAGGCTAGGGCTCCCCTAGGCTAAGGCTAGGGCTCCCCTAGCCTTCAGGCTAGGGCACCCCTAGGCTTTAGGCTAGGGCTCCCCTAGGCTAAGGCTAGGGCTCCCCTAGCCTTCAGGCTAGGGCACCCCTAGGCTTTAGGCTAGGGCTCCCCTAGGCTAAGGCTAGGGCTCCCCTAGCCTTCAGGCTAGGGCACCCCTAGGCTTTAGGCTAGGGCTCCCCTAGGCTAAGGCTAGGGCTCCCCTAGCCTTCAGGCTAGGGCACCCCTAGGCTTTAGGCTAGGGCTCCCCTAGGCTAAGGCTAGGGCTCCCCTAGCCTTCAGGCTAGGGCACCCCTAGGCTTTAGGCTAGGGCTCCCCTAGGCTAAGGCTAGGGCTCCCCTAGCCTTCAGGCTAGGGCACCCCTAGGCTTTAGGCTAGGGCTCCCCTAGGCTAAGGCTAGGGCTCCCCTAGCCTTCAGGCTAGGGCACCCCTAGGCTTTAGGCTAGGGCTCCCCTAGGCTAAGGCTAGGGCTCCCCTAGCCTTCAGGCTAGGTCACCCCTAGGCTTTAGGCTAGGGCTCCCCTAGGCTAAGGCTAGGGCTCCCCTAGCCTTCAGGCTAGGGCACCCCTAGGCTTTAGGCTAGGGCTCCCCTAGGCTAAGGCTAGGGCTCCCCTAGCCTTCAGGCTAGGGCACCCCTAGGCTTTAGGCTAGGGCTCCCCTAGGCTAAGGCTAGGGCTCCCCTAGCCTTCAGGCTAGGGCACCCCTAGGCTTTAGGCTAGGGCTCCCCTAGGCTATGGCTAGGGCTCCCCTAGCCTTCAGGCTAGGGCACCCCTAGGCTTTAGGCTAGGGCTCCCCTAGGCTAAGGCTAGGGCTCCCCTAGCCTTCAGGCTAGGGCACCCCTAGGCTTTAGGCTAGGGCTCCCCTAGGCTAAGGCTAGGGCTCCCCTAGCCTTCAGGCTAGGGCACCCCTAGGCTTTAGGCTAGGGCTCCCCTAGGCTAAGGCTAGGGCTCCCCTAGCCTTCAGGCTAGGGCACCCCTAGGCTTTAGGCTAGGGCTCCCCTAGGCTAAGGCTAGGGCTCCCCTAGCCTTCAGGCTAGGGCACCCCTAGGCTTTAGGCTAGGGCTCCCCTAGGCTAAGGCTAGGGCTCCCCTAGCCTTCAGGCTAGGGCACCCCTAGGCTTTAGGCTAGGGCTCCCCTAGGCTAAGGCTAGGGCTCCCCTAGCCTTCAGGCTAGGGCACCCCTAGGCTTTAGGCTAGGGCTCCCCTAGGCTAAGGCTAGGGCTCCCCTAGCCTTCAGGCTAGGGCACCCCTAGGCTTTAGGCTAGGGCTCCCCTAGGCTAAGGCTAGGGCTCCCCTAGCCTTCAGGCTAGGGCACCCCTAGGCTTTAGGCTAGGGCTCCCCTAGGCTAAGGCTAGGGCTCCCCTAGCCTTCAGGCTAGGGCACCCCTAGGCTTTAGGCTAGGGCTCCCCTGGCTTTAGGCTAGGGCTCCCCTAGGCTAAGGCTAGGGCTCCCCTAGCCTTCAGGCTAGGGCACCCCTAGGCTTTAGGCTAGGGCTCCCCTAGGCTAAGGCTAGGGCTCCCCTAGCCTTCAGGCTAGGGCACCCCTAGGCTTTAGGCTAGGGCTCCCCTAGGCTAAGGCTAGGGCTCCCCTAGCCTTCAGGCTAGGGCACCCCTAGGCTTTAGGCTAGGGCTCCCCTAGGCTAAGGCTAGGGCTCCCCTAGGCTAAGGCTAGGGCTCCCCTAGCCTTCAGGCTAGGGCACCCCTAGGCTTTAGGCTAGGGCTCCCCTAGGCTAAGGCTAGGGCTCCCCTAGCCTTCAGGCTTGGGCACCCCTAGGCTTTAGGCTAGGGCTCCCCTAGGCTAAGGCTAGGGCTCCCCTAGCCTTCAGGCTTGGGCACCCCTAGGCTTTAGGCTAGGGCTCCCCTAGGCTAAGGCTAGGGCTCCCCTAGCCTTCAGGCTTGGGCACCCCTAGGCTTTAGGCTAGGGCTCCCCTAGGCTAAGGCTAGGGCTCCCCTAGCCTTCAGGCTTGGGCACCCCTAGGCTTTAGGCTAGGGCTCCCCTAGGCTAAGGCTAGGGCTCCCCTAGCCTTCAGGCTTGGGCACCCCTAGGCTTTAGGCTAGGGCTCCCCTAGGCTAAGGCTAGGGCTCCCCTAGCCTTCAGGCTAGGGCACCCCTAGGCTTTAGGCTAGGGCTCCCCTAGGCTAAGGCTAGGGCTCCCCTAGCCTTCAGGCTAGGGCACCCCTAGGCTTTAGGCTAGGGCTCCCCTAGGCTAAGGCTAGGGCTCCCCTAGCCTTCAGGCTAGGGCACCCCTAGGCTTTAGGCTAGGGCTCCCCTAGGCTAAGGCTAGGGCTCCCCTAGCCTTCAGGCTAGGGCACCCCTAGGCTTTAGGCTAGGGCTCCCCTAGGCTAAGGCTAGGGCTCCCCTAGCCTTCAGGCTAGGGCACCCCTAGGCTTTAGGCTAGGGCTCCCCTAGGCTAAGGCTAGGGCTCCCCTAGCCTTCAGGCTAGGGCACCCCTAGGCTTTAGGCTAGGGCTCCCCTAGGCTAAGGCTAGGGCTCCCCTAGCCTTCAGGCTAGGGCACCCCTAGGCTTTAGGCTAGGGCTCCCCTAGGCTAAGGCTAGGGCTCCCCTAGCCTTCAGGCTAGGGCACCCCTAGGCTTTAGGCTAGGGCTCCCCTAGGCTAAGGCTAGGGCTCCCCTAGCCTTCAGGCTAGGGCACCCCTAGGCTTTAGGCTAGGGCTCCCCTAGGCTAAGGCTAGGGCTCCCCTAGCCTTCAGGCTAGGGCACCCCTAGGCTTTAGGCTCCCCTAGGCTAAGGCTAGGGCTCCCCTAGCCTTCAGGCTAGGGCACCCCTAGGCTTTAGGCTCCCCTAGGCTAAGGCTAGGGCTCCCCTAGCCTTCAGACTAGGGCACCCCTAGGCTTTAGGCTCCCCTAGGCTAAGGCTAGGGCTCCCCTAGCCTTCAGGCTAGGGCACCCCTAGGCTTTAGGCTCCCCTAGGCTAAGGCTAGGGCTCCCCTAGCCTTCAGGCTAGGGCACCCCTAGGCTTTAGGCTCCCCTAGGCTAAGGCTAGGGCTCCCCTAGCCTTCAGGCTAGGGCACCCCTAGGCTTTAGGCTCCCCTAGGCTAAGGCTAGGGCTCCCCTAGCCTTCAGGCTAGGGCACCCCTAGGCTTTAGGCTCCCCTAGGCTAAGGCTAGGGCTCCCCTAGCCTTCAGGCTAGGGCACCCCTAGGCTTTAGGCTCCCCTAGGCTAAGGCTAGGGCTCCCCTAGGCTAAGGCTAGGGCTCCCCTAGCCTTCAGGCTAGGGCACCCCTAGGCTTTAGGCTAGGGCTCCCCTAGGCTAAGGCTAGGGCTCCCCTAGCCTTCAGGCTAGGGCACCCCTAGGCTTTAGGCTAGGGCTCCCCTAGGCTAAGGCTAGGGCTCCCCTAGCCTTCAGGCTAGGGCACCCCTAGGCTTTAGGCTAGGGCTCCCCTAGGCTAAGGCTAGGGCTCCCCTAGCCTTCAGGCTAGGGCACCCCTAGGCTTTAGGCTAGGGCTCCCCTAGGCTAAGGCTAGGGCTCCCCTAGCCTTCAGGCTAGGGCACCCCTAGGCTTTAGGCTAGGGCTCCCCTAGGCTAAGGCTAGGGCTCCCCTAGCCTTCAGGCTAGGGCACCCCTAGGCTTTAGGCTAGGGCTCCCCTAGGCTAAGGCTAGGGCTCCCCTAGCCTTCAGGCTAGGGCACCCCTAGGCTTTAGGCTAGGGCTCCCCTAGGCTAAGGCTAGGGCTCCCCTAGCCTTCAGGCTAGGGCACCCCTAGGCTTTAGGCTAGGGCTCCCCTAGGCTAAGGCTAGGGCTCCCCTAGCCTTCAGGCTAGGGCACCCCTAGGCTTTAGGCTAGGGCTCCCCTAGGCTAAGGCTAGGGCTCCCCTAGCCTTCAGGCTAGGGCACCCCTAGGCTTTAGGCTAGGGCTCCCCTAGGCTAAGGCTAGGGCTCCCCTAGCCTTCAGGCTAGGGCACCCCTAGGCTTTAGGCTAGGGCTCCCCTAGGCTAAGGCTAGGGCTCCCCTAGCCTTCAGGCTAGGGCACCCCTAGGCTTTAGGCTAGGGCTCCCCTAGGCTAAGGCTAGGGCTCCCCTAGCCTTCAGGCTAGGGCACCCCTAGGCTTTAGGCTAGGGCTCCCCTAGGCTAAGGCTAGGGCTCCCCTAGCCTTCAGGCTAGGGCACCCCTAGGCTTTAGGCTAGGGCTCCCCTAGGCTAAGGCTAGGGCTCCCCTAGCCTTCAGGCTAGGGCACCCCTAGGCTTTAGGCTAGGGCTCCCCTAGGCTAAGGCTAGGGCTCCCCTAGCCTTCAGGCTAGGGCACCCCTAGGCTTTAGGCTAGGGCTCCCCTAGGCTAAGGCTAGGGCTCCCCTAGCCTTCAGGCTAGGGCACCCCTAGGCTTTAGGCTAGGGCTCCCCTAGGCTAAGGCTAGGGCTCCCCTAGCCTTCAGGCTAGGGCACCCCTAGGCTTTAGGCTAGGGCTCCCCTAGGCTAAGGCTAGGGCTCCCCTAGCCTTCAGGCTAGGGCACCCCTAGGCTTTAGGCTAGGGCTCCCCTAGGCTAAGGCTAGGGCTCCCCTAGCCTTCAGGCTAGGGCACCCCTAGGCTTTAGGCTAGGGCTCCCCTAGGCTAAGGCTAGGGCTCCCCTAGCCTTCAGGCTAGGGCACCCCTAGGCTTTAGGCTAGGGCTCCCCTAGGCTAAGGCTAGGGCTTCCCTAGCCTTCAGGCTAGGGCACCCCTAGGCTTTAGGCTAGGGCTCCCCTAGGCTAAGGCTAGGGCTCCCCTAGCCTTCAGGCTAGGGCACCCCTAGGCTTTAGGCTAGGGCTCCCCTAGGCTAAGGCTAGGGCTCCCCTAGCCTTCAGGCTAGGGCACCCCTAGGCTTTAGGCTAGGGCTCCCCTAGGCTAAGGCTAGGGCTCCCCTAGCCTTCAGGCTAGGGCACCCCTAGGCTTTAGGCTAGGGCTCCCCTAGGCTAAGGCTAGGGCTCCCCTAGGCTAAGGCTAGGGCTCCCCTAGCCTTCAGGCTAGGGCACCCCTAGGCTTTAGGCTAGGGCTCCCCTAGGCTAAGGCTAGGGCTCCCCTAGCCTTCAGGCTTGGGCACCCCTAGGCTTTAGGCTAGGGCTCCCCTAGGCTAAGGCTAGGGCTCCCCTAGCCTTCAGGCTTGGGCACCCCTAGGCTTTAGGCTAGGGCTCCCCTAGGCTAAGGCTAGGGCTCCCCTAGCCTTCAGGCTTGGGCACCCCTAGGCTTTAGGCTAGGGCTCCCCTAGGCTAAGGCTAGGGCTCCCCTAGCCTTCAGGCTTGGGCACCCCTAGGCTTTAGGCTAGGGCTCCCCTAGGCTAAGGCTAGGGCTCCCCTAGCCTTCAGGCTTGGGCACCCCTAGGCTTTAGGCTAGGGCTCCCCTAGGCTAAGGCTAGGGCTCCCCTAGCCTTCAGGCTAGGGCACCCCTAGGCTTTAGGCTAGGGCTCCCCTAGGCTAAGGCTAGGGCTCCCCTAGCCTTCAGGCTAGGGCACCCCTAGGCTTTAGGCTAGGGCTCCCCTAGGCTAAGGCTAGGGCTCCCCTAGCCTTCAGGCTAGGGCACCCCTAGGCTTTAGGCTAGGGCTCCCCTAGGCTAAGGCTAGGGCTCCCCTAGCCTTCAGGCTAGGGCACCCCTAGGCTTTAGGCTAGGGCTCCCCTAGGCTAAGGCTAGGGCTCCCCTAGCCTTCAGGCTAGGGCACCCCTAGGCTTTAGGCTAGGGCTCCCCTAGGCTAAGGCTAGGGCTCCCCCTAGCCTTCAGGCTAGGGCACCCCTAGGCTTTAGGCTAGGGCTCCCCTAGGCTAAGGCTAGGGCTCCCCTAGCCTTCAGGCTAGGGCACCCCTAGGCTTTAGGCTAGGGCTCCCCTAGGCTAAGGCTAGGGCTCCCCTAGCCTTCAGGCTAGGGCACCCCTAGGCTTTAGGCTAGGGCTCCCCTAGGCTAAGGCTAGGGCTCCCCTAGCCTTCAGGCTAGGGCACCCCTAGGCTTTAGGCTAGGGCTCCCCTAGGCTAAGGCTAGGGCTCCCCTAGCCTTCAGGCTAGGGCACCCCTAGGCTTTAGGCTAGGGCTCCCCTAGGCTAAGGCTAGGGCTCCCCTAGCCTTCAGGCTAGGGCACCCCTAGGCTTTAGGCTAGGGCTCCCCTAGGCTAAGGCTAGGGCTCCCCTAGCCTTCAGGCTAGGGCACCCCTAGGCTTTAGGCTAGGGCTCCCCTAGGCTAAGGCTAGGGCTCCCCTAGCCTTCAGGCTAGGGCACCCCTAGGCTTTAGGCTAGGGCTCCCCTAGGCTAAGGCTAGGGCTCCCCTAGCCTTCAGGCTAGGGCACCCCTAGGCTTTAGGCTAGGGCTCCCCTAGGCTAAGGCTAGGGCTCCCCTAGCCTTCAGGCTAGGGCACCCCTAGGCTTTAGGCTAGGGCTCCCCTAGGCTAAGGCTAGGGCTCCCCTAGCCTTCAGGCTAGGGCACCCCTAGGCTTTAG
The DNA here is from genome assembly GCF_050624435.1 of Tenrec ecaudatus. NCBI lineage: Eukaryota > Metazoa > Chordata > Mammalia > Afrosoricida > Tenrecidae > Tenrec > Tenrec ecaudatus. The sequence continues at coordinate 19,259 of NW_027458288.1, read as the reverse complement.
GCTAGGGCTCCCCTAGGCTAAGGCTAGGGCTCCCCTAGCCTTCAGGCTAGGGCACCCCTAGGCTTTAGGCTAGGGCTCCCCTAGGCTAAGGCTAGGGCTCCCCTAGCCTTCAGGCTAGGGCACCCCTAGGCTTTAGGCTAGGGCTCCCCTAGGCTAAGGCTAGGGCTCCCCTAGCCTTCAGGCTAGGGCACCCCTAGGCTTTAGGCTAGGGCTCCCCTAGGCTAAGGCTAGGGCTCCCCTAGCCTTCAGGCTAGGGCACCCCTAGGCTTTAGGCTAGGGCTCCCCTAGGCTAAGGCTAGGGCTCCCCTAGCCTTCAGGCTAGGGCACCCCTAGGCTTTAGGCTAGGGCTCCCCTAGGCTAAGGCTAGGGCACCCCTAGGCTTCAGGCTAGGGCTCCCCTAGGCTAAGGCTAGGGCTCCCCTAGCCTTCAGGCTGGGGCACCCCTAGGCTTCAGGCTAGGGCTCCCCTAGGCTAAGGCTAGGGCTCCCCTAGCCTTCAGGCTGGGGCACCCCTAGGCTTCAGGCTAGGGCTCCCCTAGGCTAAGGCTAGGGCTCCCCTAGCCTTCAGGCTGGGGCACCCCTAGGCTTCAGGCTAGGGCTCCCCTAGGCTAAGGCTAGGGCTCCCCTAGCCTTCAGGCTGGGGCACCCCTAGGCTTCAGGCTAGGGCTCCCCTAGGCTAAGGCTAGGGCTCCCCTAGCCTTCAGGCTGGGGCACCCCTAGGCTTCAGGCTAGGGCTCCCCTAGGCTAAGGCTAGGGCTCCCCTAGCCTTCAGGCTAGGGCACCCCTAGGCTTCAGGCTAGGGCTCCCCTAGGCTAAGGCTAGGGCTCCCCTAGCCTTCAGGCTGGGGCACCCCTAGGCTTTAGGCTAGGGCTCCCCTAGGCTAAGGCTGGGGCACCCCTAGGCTTTAGGCTAGGGCTCCCCTAGGCTAAGGCTAGGGCTCCCCTAGCCTTCAGGCTAGGGCACCCCTAGGCTTTAGGCTCCCCTAGGCTAAGGCTAGGGCTCCCCTAGCCTTCAGGCTAGGGCACCCCTAGGCTTTAGGCTCCCCTAGGCTAAGGCTAGGGCTCCCCTAGCCTTCAGGCTAGGGCACCCCTAGGCTTTAGGCTCCCCTAGGCTAAGGCTAGGGCTCCCCTAGCCTTCAGGCTAGGGCACCCCTAGGCTTTAGGCTAGGGCTCCCCTAGCCTTCAGGCTAGGGCACCCCTAGGCTTTAGGCTAGGGCTCCCCTAGGCTAAGGCTAGGGCTCCCCTAGCCTTCAGGCTAGGGCACCCCTAGGCTTTAGGCTAGGGCTCCCCTAGGCTAAGGCTAGGGCTCCCCTAGCCTTCAGGCTAGGGCACCCCTAGGCTTTAGGCTAGGGCTCCCCTAGGCTAAGGCTAGGGCTCCCCTAGCCTTCAGGCTAGGGCACCCCTAGGCTTTAGGCTAGGGCTCCCCTAGGCTAAGGCTAGGGCTCCCCTAGCCTTCAGGCTAGGGCACCCCTAGGCTTTAGGCTAGGGCTCCCCTAGGCTAAGGCTAGGGCTCCCCTAGCCTTCAGGCTAGGGCACCCCTAGGCTTTAGGCTAGGGCTCCCCTAGGCTAAGGCTAGGGCTCCCCTAGCCTTCAGGCTAGGGCACCCCTAGGCTTTAGGCTAGGGCTCCCCTAGGCTAAGGCTAGGGCTCCCCTAGCCTTCAGGCTAGGGCACCCCTAGGCTTTAGGCTAGGGCTCCCCTAGGCTAAGGCTAGGGCTCCCCTAGCCTTCAGGCTAGGGCACCCCTAGGCTTTAGGCTAGGGCTCCCCTAGGCTAAGGCTAGGGCTCCCCTAGCCTTCAGGCTAGGGCACCCCTAGGCTTTCGGCTAGGGCTCCCCTAGGCTAAGGCTAGGGCTCCCCTAGCCTTCAGGCTAGGGCACCCCTAGGCTTTAGGCTAGGGCTCCCCTAGGCTAAGGCTAGGGCTCCCCTAGCCTTCAGGCTAGGGCACCCCTAGGCTTTAGGCTAGGGCTCCCCTAGGCTAAGGCTAGGGCTCCCCTAGCCTTCAGGCTAGGGCACCCCTAGGCTTTAGGCTCCCCTAGGCTAAGGCTAGGGCTCCCCTAGCCTTCAGGCTAGGGCACCCCTAGGCTTTAGGCTCCCCTAGGCTAAGGCTAGGGCTCCCCTAGCCTTCAGGCTAGGGCACCCCTAGGCTTTAGGCTCCCCTAGGCTAAGGCTAGGGCTCCCCTAGCCTTCAGGCTAGGGCACCCCTAGGCTTTAGGCTCCCCTAGGCTAAGGCTAGGGCTCCCCTAGCCTTCAGGCTAGGGCACCCCTAGGCTTTAGGCTCCCCTAGGCTAAGGCTAGGGCTCCCCTAGCCTTCAGGCTAGGGCACCCCTAGGCTTTAGGCTCCCCTAGGCTAAGGCTAGGGCTCCCCTAGCCTTCAGGCTAGGGCACCCCTAGGCTTTAGGCTCCCCTAGGCTAAGGCTAGGGCTCCCCTAGCCTTCAGGCTAGGGCACCCCTAGGCTTTAGGCTCCCCTAGGCTAAGGCTAGGGCTCCCCTAGCCTTCAGGCTAGGGCACCCCTAGGCTTTAGGCTCCCCTAGGCTAAGGCTAGGGCTCCCCTAGCCTTCAGGCTAGGGCACCCCTAGGCTTTAGGCTCCCCTAGGCTAAGGCTAGGGCTCCCCTAGCCTTCAGGCTAGGGCACCCCTAGGCTTTAGGCTCCCCTAGGCTAAGGCTAGGGCTCCCCTAGCCTTCAGGCTAGGGCACCCCTAGGCTTTAGGCTCCCCTAGGCTAAGGCTAGGGCTCCCCTAGCCTTCAGGCTAGGGCACCCCTAGGCTTTAGGCTCCCCTAGGCTAAGGCTAGGGCTCCCCTAGCCTTCAGGCTAGGGCACCCCTAGGCTTTAGGCTCCCCTAGGCTAAGGCTAGGGCTCCCCTAGCCTTCAGGCTAGGGCACCCCTAGGCTTTAGGCTCGGGCTCCCCTAGGCTAAGGCTAGGGCTCCCCTAGCCTTCAGGCTAGGGCACCCCTAGGCTTTAGGCTCCCCTAGGCTAAGGCTAGGGCTCCCCTAGCCTTCAGGCTAGGGCACCCCTAGGCTTTGGGCTCCCCTAGGCTAAGGCTAGGGCTCCCCTAGCCTTCAGGCTAGGGCACCCCTAGGCTTTGGGCTCCCCTAGGCTAAGGCTAGGGCTCCCCTAGCCTTCAGGCTAGGGCACCCCTAGGCTTTGGGCTCCCCTAGGCTAAGGCTAGGGCTCCCCTAGCCTTCAGGCTAGGGCACCCCTAGGCTTTGGGCTCCCCTAGGCTAAGGCTAGGGCTCCCCTAGCCTTCAGGCTAGGGCACCCCTAGGCTTTGGGCTCCCCTAGGCTAAGGCTAGGGCTCCCCTAGCCTTCAGGCTAGGGCACCCCTAGGCTTTGGGCTCCCCTAGGCTAAGGCTAGGGCTCCCCTAGCCTTCAGGCTAGGGCACCCCTAGGCTTTGGGCTCCCCTAGGCTAAGGCTAGGGCTCCCCTAGCCTTCAGGCTAGGGCACCCCTAGGCTTTGGGCTCCCCTAGGCTAAGGCTAGGGCTCCCCTAGCCTTCAGGCTAGGGCACCCCTAGGCTTTGGGCTCCCCTAGGCTAAGGCTAGGGCTCCCCTAGCCTTCAGGCTAGGGCACCCCTAGGCTTTGGGCTCCCCTAGGCTAAGGCTAGGGCTCCCCTAGCCTTCAGGCTAGGGCACCCCTAGGCTTTGGGCTCCCCTAGGCTAAGGCTAGGGCTCCCCTAGCCTTCAGGCTAGGGCACCCCTAGGCTTTGGGCTCCCCTAGGCTAAGGCTAGGGCTCCCCTAGCCTTCAGGCTAGGGCACCCCTAGGCTTTGGGCTCCCCTAGGCTAAGGCTAGGGCTCCCCTAGCCTTCAGGCTAGGGCACCCCTAGGCTTTGGGCTCCCCTAGGCTAAGGCTAGGGCTCCCCTAGCCTTCAGGCTAGGGCACCCCTAGGCTTTAGGCTAGGGCTCCCCTAGGCTAAGGCCTAGGGCTCCCCTAGCCTTCAGGCTAGGGCACCCCTAGGCTTTAGGCTAGGGCTCCCCTAGGCTAAGGCTAGGGCTCCCCTAGCCTTCAGGCTAGGGCACCCCTAGGCTTTAGGCTAGGGCTCCCCTAGGCTAAGGCTAGGGCTCCCCTAGCCTTCAGGCTAGGGCACCCCTAGGCTTTAGGCTAGGGCTCCCCTAGGCTAAGGCTAGGGCTCCCCTAGCCTTCAGGCTAGGGCACCCCTAGGCTTTAGGCTAGGGCTCCCCTAGGCTAAGGCTAGGGCTCCCCTAGCCTTCAGGCTAGGGCACCCCTAGGCTTTAGGCTAGGGCTCCCCTAGGCTAAGGCTAGGGCTCCCCTAGCCTTCAGGCTAGGGCACCCCTAGGCTTTAGGCTAGGGCTCCCCTAGGCTAAGGCTAGGGCTCCCCTAGCCTTCAGGCTAGGGCACCCCTAGGCTTTAGGCTAGGGCTCCCCTAGGCTAAGGCTAGGGCTCCCCTAGCCTTCAGGCTAGGGCACCCCTAGGCTTTAGGCTAGGGCTCCCCTAGGCTAAGGCTAGGGCTCCCCTAGCCTTCAGGCTAGGGCACCCCTAGGCTTTAGGCTAGGGCTCCCCTAGGCTAAGGCTAGGGCTCCCCTAGCCTTCAGGCTAGGGCACCCCTAGGCTTTAGGCTAGGGCTCCCCTAGGCTAAGGCTAGGGCTCCCCTAGCCTTCAGGCTAGGGCACCCCTAGGCTTTAGGCTAGGGCTCCCCTAGGCTAAGGCTAGGGCTCCCCTAGCCTTCAGGCTAGGGCACCCCTAGGCTTTAGGCTAGGGCTCCCCTAGGCTAAGGCTAGGGCTCCCCTAGCCTTCAGGCTAGGGCACCCCTAGGCTTTAGGCTAGGGCTCCCCTAGGCTAAGGCTAGGGCTCCCCTAGCCTTCAGGCTAGGGCACCCCTAGGCTTTAGGCTAGGGCTCCCCTAGGCTAAGGCTAGGGCTCCCCTAGCCTTCAGGCTAGGGCACCCCGAGGCTTTAGGCTAGGGCTCCCCTAGGCTAAGGCTAGGGCTCCCCTAGCCTTCAGGCTAGGGCACCCCTAGGCTTTAGGCTAGGGCTCCCCTAGGCTAAGGCTAGGGCTCCCCTAGCCTTCAGGCTAGGGCACCCCTAGGCTTTAGGCTAGGGCTCCCCTAGGCTAAGGCTAGGGCTCCCCTAGCCTTCAGGCTAGGGCACCCCTAGGCTTTAGGCTAGGGCTCCCCTAGGCTAAGGCTAGGGCTCCCCTAGCCTTCAGGCTAGGGCACCCCTAGGCTTTAGGCTAGGGCTCCCCTAGCCTTCAGGCTAGGGCACCCCTAGGCTTTAGGCTAGGGCTCCCCTAGGCTAAGGCTAGGGCTCCCCTAGCCTTCAGGCTAGGGCACCCCTAGGCTTTAGGCTAGGGCTCCCCTAGGCTAAGGCTAGGGCTCCCCTAGCCTTCAGGCTAGGGCACCCCTAGGCTTTAGGCTAGGGCTCCCCTAGGCTAAGGCTAGGGCTCCCCTAGCCTTCAGGCTAGGGCACCCCTAGGCTTTAGGCTAGGGCTCCCCTAGGCTAAGGCTAGGGCTCCCCTAGCCTTCAGGCTAGGGCACCCCTAGGCTTTAGGCTAGGGCTCCCCTAGGCTAAGGCTAGGGCTCCCCTAGCCTTCAGGCTAGGGCACCCCTAGGCTTTAGGCTAGGGCTCCCCTAGGCTAAGGCTAGGGCTCCCCTAGCCTTCAGGCTAGGGCACCCCTAGGCTTTAGGCTAGGGCTCCCCTAGGCTAAGGCTAGGGCTCCCCTAGCCTTCAGGCTAGGGCACCCCTAGGCTTTAGGCTAGGGCTCCCCTAGGCTAAGGCTAGGGCTCCCCTAGCCTTCAGGCTAGGGCACCCCTAGGCTTTAGGCTAGGGCTCCCCTAGGCTAAGGCTAGGGCTCCCCTAGCCTTCAGGCTAGGGCACCCCTAGGCTTTAGGCTAGGGCTCCCCTAGGCTAAGGCTAGGGCTCCCCTAGCCTTCAGGCTAGGGCACCCCTAGGCTTTAGGCTAGGGCTCCCCTAGGCTAAGGCTAGGGCTCCCCTAGCCTTCAGGCTAGGGCACCCCTAGGCTTTAGGCTAGGGCTCCCCTAGGCTAAGGCTAGGGCTCCCCTAGCCTTCAGGCTAGGGCACCCCTAGGCTTTAGGCTAGGGCTCCCCTAGGCTAAGGCTAGGGCTCCCCTAGCCTTCAGGCTAGGGCACCCCTAGGCTTTAGGCTAGGGCTCCCCTAGGCTAAGGCTAGGGCTCCCCTAGCCTTCAGGCTAGGGCACCCCTAGGCTTTAGGCTAGGGCTCCCCTAGGCTAAGGCTAGGGCTCCCCTAGCCTTCAGGCTAGGGCACCCCTAGGCTTTAGGCTAGGGCTCCCCTAGGCTAAGGCTAGGGCTCCCCTAGCCTTCAGGCTAGGGCACCCCTAGGCTTTAGGCTCCCCTAGGCTAAGGCTAGGGCTCCCCTAGCCTTCAGGCTAGGGCACCCCTAGGCTTTAGGCTCCCCTAGGCTAAGGCTAGGGCTCCCCTAGCCTTCAGGCTAGGGCACCCCTAGGCTTTAGGCTCCCCTAGGCTAAGGCTAGGGCTCCCCTAGCCTTCAGGCTAGGGCACCCCTAGGCTTTAGGCACCCCTAGGCTAAGGCTAGGGCTCCCCTAGCCTTCAGGCTAGGGCACCTCTAGGCTTTAGGCTCCCCTAGGCTAAGGCTAGGGCTCCCCTAGGCTAAGGCTAGGGCTCCCCTAGCCTTCAGGCTAGGGCACCCCTAGGCTTTAGGCTAGGGCTCCCCTAGGCTAAGGCTAGGGCTCCCCTAGCCTTCAGGCTAGGGCACCCCTAGGCTTTAGGCTAGGGCTCCCCTAGGCTAAGGCTAGGGCTCCCCTAGCCTTCAGGCTAGGGCACCCCTAGGCTTTAGGCTAGGGCTCCCCTAGGCTAAGGCTAGGGCTCCCCTACCCTTCAGGCTAGGGCACCCCTAGGCTTTAGGCTAGGGCTCCCCTAGGCTAAGGCTAGGGCTCCCCTAGCCTTCAGGCTAGGGCACCCCTAGGCTTTAGGCTAGGGCTCCCCTAGGCTAAGGCTAGGGCTCCCCTAGCCTTCAGGCTAGGGCACCCCTAGGCTTTAGGCTAGGGCTCCCCTAGGCTAAGGCTAGGGCTCCCCTAGCCTTCAGGCTAGGGCACCCCTAGGCTTTAGGCTAGGGCACCCCTAGGCTTTGGGCTCCCCTAGGCTCAGGCTAGGGCTCCCCTAGCCTTCAGGCTAGGGCACCCCTAGGCTTTGGGCTCCCCTAGGCTCAGGCTAGGGCTCCCCTAGCCTTCAGGCTAGGGCACCCCTAGGCTTTGGGCTCCCCTAGGCTAAGGCTAGGGCTCCCCTAGCCTTCAGGCTAGGGCACCCCTAGGCTTTAGGCTAGGGCTCCCCTAGGCTAAGGCTAGGGCTCCCCTAGCCTTCAGGCTAGGGCACCCCGAGGCTTTAGGCTAGGGCTCCCCTAGGCTAAGGCTAGGGCTCCCCTAGCCTTCAGGCTAGGGCACCCCGAGGCTTTAGGCTCCCCTAGGCTAAGGCTAGGGCTCCCCTAGCCTTCAGGCTAGGGCACCCCTAGGCTTTAGGCTCCCCTAGGCTAAGGCTAGGGCTCCCCTAGCCTTCAGGCTAGGGCACCCCTAGGCTTTAGGCTCCCCTAGGCTAAGGCTAGGGCTCCCCTAGGCTAAGGCTAGGGCTCCCCTAGCCTTCAGGCTAGGGCACCCCTAGGCTTTAGGCTAGGGCTCCCCTAGGCTAAGGCTAGGGCTCCCCTAGCCTTCAGGCTAGGGCACCCCTAGGCTTTAGGCTAGGGCTCCCCTAGGCTAAGGCTAGGGCTCCCCTAGCCTTCAGGCTAGGGCACCCCTAGGCTTTAGGCTAGGGCACCCCTAGGCTAAGGCTAGGGCTCCCCTAGCCTTCAGGCTAGGGCACCCCTAGGCTTTAGGCTAGGGCTCCCCTAGGCTAAGGCTAGGGCTCCCCTAGCCTTCAGGCTAGGGCACCCCTAGGCTTTGGGCTAGGGCTCCCCTAGGCTAAGGCTAGGGCTCCCCTAGCCTTCAGGCTAGGGCACCCCTAGGCTTTAGGCTAGGGCTCCCCTAGGCTAAGGCTAGGGCTCCCCTAGCCTTCAGACTAGGGCACCCCTAGGCTTTAGGCTAGGGCTCCCCTAGGCTAAGGCTAGGGCTCCCCTAGCCTTCAGGCTAGGGCACCCCTAGGCTTTAGGCTAGGGCTCCCCTAGGCTAAGGCTAGGGCTCCCCTAGCCTTCAGGCTAGGGCACCCCTAGGCTTTAGGCTAGGGCTCCCCTAGGCTAAGGCTAGGGCTCCCCTAGCCTTCAGGCTAGGGCACCCCTAGGCTTTAGGCTCCCCTAGGCTAAGGCTAGGGCTCCCCTAGCCTTCAGGCTAGGGCACCCCTAGGCTTTAGGCTCCCCTAGGCTAAGGCTAGGGCTCCCCTAGCCTTCAGGCTAGGGCACCCCTAGGCTTTAGGCTCCCCTAGGCTAAGGCTAGGGCTCCCCTAGGCTAAGGCTAAGGCTCCCCTAGCCTTCAGGCTAGGGCACCCCTAGGCTTTAGGCTAGGGCTCCCCTAGGCTAAGGCTAGGGCTCCCCTAGCCTTCAGGCTAGGGCACCCCTAGGCTTTAGGCTAGGGCTCCCCTAGGCTAAGGCTAGGGCTCCCCTAGCCTTCAGGCTAGGGCACCCCTAGGCTTTAGGCTAGGGCTCCCCTAGGCTAAGGCTAGGGCTCCCCTAGCCTTCAGGCTAGGGCACCCCTAGGCTTTAGGCTAGGGCTCCCCTAGGCTAAGGCTAGGGCTCCCCTAGCCTTCAGGCTAGGGCACCCCTAGGCTTTAGGCTAGGGCTCCCCTAGGCTAAGGCTAGGGCTCCCCTAGCCTTCAGGCTAGGGCACCCCTAGGCTTTAGGCTAGGGCTCCCCTAGGCTAAGGCTAGGGCTCCCCTAGCCTTCAGGCTAGGGCACCCCTAGGCTTTAGGCTAGGGCTCCCCTAGGCTAAGGCTAGGGCTCCCCTAGCCTTCAGGCTAGGGCACCCCTAGGCTTTAGGCTAGGGCTCCCCTAGGCTAAGGCTAGGGCTCCCCTAGCCTTCAGGCTAGGGCACCCCTAGGCTTTAGGCTAGGGCTCCCCTAGGCTAAGGCTAGGGCTCCCCTAGCCTTCAGGCTAGGGCACCCCTAGGCTTTAGGCTAGGGCTCCCCTAGGCTAAGGCTAGGGCTCCCCTAGCCTTCAGGCTAGGGCACCCCTAGGCTTTAGGCTAGGGCTCCCCTAGGCTAAGGCTAGGGCTCCCCTAGCCTTCAGGCTAGGGCACCCCTAGGCTTTAGGCTAGGGCTCCCCTAGGCTAAGGCTAGGGCTCCCCTAGCCTTCAGGCTAGGGCACCCCTAGGCTTTAGGCTAGGGCTCCCCTAGGCTAAGGCTAGGGCTCCCCTAGCCTTCAGGCTAGGGCACCCCTAGGCTTTAGGCTAGGGCTCCCCTAGGCTAAGGCTAGGGCTCCCCTAGCCTTCAGGCTAGGGCACCCCTAGGCTTTAGGCTAGGGCTCCCCTAGGCTAAGGCTAGGGCTCCCCTAGCCTTCAGGCTAGGGCACCCCTAGGCTTTAGGCTAGGGATCCCCTAGGCTAAGGGTAGGGCTCCCCTAGCCTTCAGGCTAGGGCACCCCTAGGCTTTAGGCTAGGGCTCCCCTAGGCTAAGGGTAGGGCTCCCCTAGCCTTCAGGCTAGGGCACCACTAGGCTTTAGGCTAGGGCTCCCCTAGGCTAAGGGTAGGGCTCCCCTAGCCTTCAGGCTAGGGCACCCCTAGGCTTTAGGCTAGGGCTCCCCTAGGCTAAGGGTAGGGCTCCCCTAGCCTTCAGGCTAGGGCACCCCTAGGCTTTAGGCTAGGGCTCCCCTAGGCTAAGGGTAGGGCTCCCCTAGCCTTCAGGCTAGGGCACCCCTAGGCTTTAGGCTAGGGCTCCCCTAGGCTAAGGCTAGGGCTCCCCTAGCCTTCAGGCTAGGGCACCCCTAGGCTTTAGGCTAGGGCTCCCCTAGGCTAAGGCTAGGGCTCCCCTAGCCTTCAGGCTAGGGCACCCCTAGGCTTTAGGCTAGGGCTCCCCTAGGCTAAGGCTAGGGCTCCCCTAGCCTTCAGGCTAGGGCACCCCTAGGCTTTAGGCTAGGGCTCCCCTAGGCTAAGGCTAGGGCTCCCCTAGCCTTCAGGCTAGGGCACCCCTAGGCTTTAGGCTAGGGCTCCCCTAGGCTAAGGCTAGGGCTCCCCTAGCCTTCAGGCTAGGGCACCCCTAGGCTTTAGGCTAGGGCTCCCCTAGGCTAAGGCTAGGGCTCCCCTAGCCTTCAGGCTAGGGCACCCCTAGGCTTTAGGCTAGGGCACCCCTAGGCTTTGGGCTCCCCTAGGCTCAGGCTAGGGCTCCCCTAGCCTTCAGGCTAGGGTACCCCTAGCCTTTGGGCTCCCCTAGGCTCAGGCTAGGGCTCCCCTAGCCTTCAGGCTAGGGCACCCCTAGGCTTTGGGCTCCCCTAGGCTAAGGCTAGGGCTCCCCTAGCCTTCAGGCTAGGGCACCCCTAGGCTTTAGGCTAGGGCTCCCCTAGGCTAAGGCTAGGGCTCCCCTAGCCTTCAGGCTAGGGCACCCCGAGGCTTTAGGCTAGGGCTCCCCTAGGCTAAGGCTAGGGCTCCCCTAGCCTTCAGGCTAGGGCACCCCGAGGCTTTAGGCTAGGGCTCCCCTAGGCTAAGGCTAGGGCTCCCCGAGCCTCCAGGCTAGGGCACCCCGAGGCTTTAGGCTAGGGCTCCCCTAGGCTAAGGCTAGGGCTCCCCTAGCCTCCAGGCTAGGGCACCCCGAGGCTTTAGGCTAGGGCTCCCCTAGGCTAAGGCTAGGGCTCCCCTAGCCTCCAGGCTAGGGCACCCCGAGGCTTTAGGCTAGGGCTCCCCTAGGCTAAGGCTAGGGCTCCCCTAGCCTCCAGGCTAGGGCACCCCGAGGCTTTAGGCTAGGGCTCCCCTAGGCTAAGGCTAGGGCTCCCCTAGCCTCCAGGCTAGGGCACCCCGAGGCTTTAGGCTAGGGCTCCCCTAGGCTAAGGCTAGGGCTCCCCTAGCCTCCAGGCTAGGGCACCCCGAGGCTTTAGGCTAGGGCTCCCCTAGGCTAAGGCTAGGGCTCCCCTAGCCTCCAGGCTAGGGCACCCCGAGGCTTTAGGCTAGGGCTCCCCTAGGCTAAGGCTAGGGCTCCCCTAGCCTCCAGGCTAGGGCACCCCGAGGCTTTAGGCTAGGGCTCCCCTAGGCTAAGGCTAGGGCTCCCCGAGCCTCCAGGCTAGGGCACCCCGAGGCTTTAGGCTAGGGCTCCCCTAGGCTAAGGCTAGGGCTCCCCGAGCCTCCAGGCTAGGGCACCCCGAGGCTTTAGGCTAGGGCTCCCCTAGGCTAAGGCTAGGGCTCCCCGAGCCTCCAGGCTAGGGCACCCCGAGGCTTTAGGCTAGGGCTCCCCTAGGCTAAGGCTAGGGCTCCCCGAGCCTCCAGGCTAGGGCACCCCGAGGCTTTAGGCTAGGGCTCCCCTAGGCTAAGGCTAGGGCTCCCCGAGCCTCCAGGCTAGGGCACCCCGAGGCTTTAGGCTAGGGCTCCCCTAGGCTAAGGCTAGGGCTCCCCTAGCCTCCAGGCTAGGGCACCCCGAGGCTTTAGGCTAGGGCTCCCCTAGGCTAAGGCTAGGGCTCCCCTAGCCTCCAGGCTAGGGCACCCCGAGGCTTTAGGCTAGGGCTCCCCTAGGCTAAGGCTAGGGCTCCCCTAGCCTCCAGGCTAGGGCACCCCGAGGCTTTAGGCTAGGGCTCCCCTAGGCTAAGGCTAGGGCTCCCCTAGCCTCCAGGCTAGGGCACCCCGAGGCTTTAGGCTAGGGCTCCCCTAGGCTAAGGCTAGGGCTCCCCTAGCCTCCAGGCTAGGGCACCCCGAGGCTTTAGGCTAGGGCTCCCCTAGGCTAAGGCTAGGGCTCCCCTAGCCTCCAGGCTAGGGCACCCCGAGGCTTTAGGCTAGGGCTCCCCTAGGCTAAGGCTAGGGCTCCCCTAGCCTCCAGGCTAGGGCACCCCGAGGCTTTAGGCTAGGGCTCCCCTAGGCTAAGGCTAGGGCTCCCCTAGCCTCCAGGCTAGGGCACCCCGAGGCTTTAGGCTAGGGCTCCCCTAGGCTAAGGCTAGGGCTCCCCTAGCCTCCAGGCTAGGGCACCCCGAGGCTTTAGGCTAGGGCTCCCCTAGGCTAAGGCTAGGGCTCCCCTAGCCTCCAGGCTAGGGCACCCCGAGGCTTTAGGCTAGGGCTCCCCTAGGCTAAGGCTAGGGCTCCCCTAGCCTCCAGGCTAGGGCACCCCGAGGCTTTAGGCTAGGGCTCCCCTAGGCTAAGGCTAGGGCTCCCCTAGCCTCCAGGCTAGGGCACCCCGAGGCTTTAGGCTAGGGCTCCCCTAGGCTAAGGCTAGGGCTCCCCTAGCCTCCAGGCTAGGGCACCCCGAGGCTTTAGGCTAGGGCTCCCCTAGGCTAAGGCTAGGGCTCCCCTAGCCTCCAGGCTAGGGCACCCCGAGGCTTTAGGCTAGGGCTCCCCTAGGCTAAGGCTAGGGCTCCCCTAGCCTCCAGGCTAGGGCACCCCTAGGCTTTAGGCTAGGGCTCCCCTAGCCTCCAGGCTAGGGCACCCCTAGGCTTTAGGCTAGGGCTCCCCTAGGCTAAGGCTAGGGCTCCCCTAGCCTCCAGGCTAGGGCACCCCTAGGCTTTAGGCTAGGGCTCCCCTAGGCTAAGGCTAGGGCTCCCCTAGCCTCCAGGCTAGGGCACCCCTAGGCTTTAGGCTAGGGCTCCCCTAGGCTAAGGCTAGGGCTCCCCTAGCCTCCAGGCTAGGGCACCCCTAGGCTTTAGGCTAGGGCTCCCCTAGGCTAAGGCTAGGGCTCCCCTAGCCTCCAGGCTAGGGCACCCCTAGGCTTTAGGCTAGGGCTCCCCTAGGCTAAGGCTAGGGCTCCCCTAGCCTCCAGGCTAGGGCACCCCTAGGCTTTAGGCTAGGGCTCCCCTAGGCTAAGGCTAGGGCTCCCCTAGCCTCCAGGCTAGGGCACCCCTAGGCTTTAGGCTCCCCTAGGCTAAGGCTAGGGCTCCCCTAGCCTCCAGGCTAGGGCACCCCTAGGCTTTAGGCTCCCCTAGGCTAAGGCTAGGGCTCCCCTAGCCTCCAGGCTAGGGCACCCCTAGGCTTTAGGCTCCCCTAGGCTAAGGCTAGGGCTCCCCTAGCCTCCAGGCTAGGGCACCCCTAGGCTTTAGGCTCCCCTAGGCTAAGGCTAGGGCTCCCCTAGCCTCCAGGCTAGGGCACCCCTAGGCTTTAGGCTAGGGCTCCCCTAGGCTAAGGCTAGGGCTCCCCTAGCCTCCAGGCTAGGGCACCCCTAGGCTTTAGGCTAGGGCTCCCCTAGGCTAAGGCTAGGGCTCCCCTAGCCTCCAGGCTAGGGCACCCCTAGGCTTTAGGCTAGGGCTCCCCTAGGCTAAGGCTAGGGCTCCCCTAGCCTCCAGGCTAGGGCACCCCTAGGCTTTAGGCTAGGGCTCCCCTAGGCTAAGGCTAGGGCTCCCCTAGCCTCCAGGCTAGGGCACCCCTAGGCTTTAGGCTAGGGCTCCCCTAGGCTAAGGCTAGGGCTCCCCTAGCCTCCAGGCTAGGGCACCCCTAGGCTTTAGGCTAGGGCTCCCCTAGGCTAAGGCTAGGGCTCCCCTAGCCTCCAGGCTAGGGCACCCCTAGGCTTTAGGCTAGGGCTCCCCTAGGCTAAGGCTAGGGCTCCCCTAGCCTCCAGGCTAGGGCACCCCTAGGCTTTAGGCTAGGGCTCCCCTAGGCTAAGGCTAGGGCTCCCCTAGCCTCCAGGCTAGGGCACCCCTAGGCTTTAGGCTAGGGCTCCCCTAGGCTAAGGCTAGGGCTCCCCTAGCCTCCAGGCTAGGGCACCCCTAGGCTTTAGGCTAGGGCTCCCCTAGGCTAAGGCTAGGGCTCCCCTAGCCTCCAGGCTAGGGCACCCCTAGGCTTTAGGCTAGGGCTCCCCTAGGCTAAGGCTAGGGCTCCCCTAGCCTCCAGGCTAGGGCACCCCTAGGCTTTAGGCTAGGGCTCCCCTAGGCTAAGGCTAGGGCTCCCCTAGCCTCCAGGCTAGGGCACCCCTAGGCTTTAGGCTAGGGCTCCCCTAGGCTAAGGCTAGGGCTCCCCTAGCCTCCAGGCTAGGGCACCCCTAGGCTTTAGGCTAGGGCTCCCCTAGGCTAAGGCTAGGGCTCCCCTAGCCTCCAGGCTAGGGCACCCCTAGGCTTTAGGCTAGGGCTCCCCTAGGCTAAGGCTAGGGCTCCCCTAGCCTCCAGGCTAGGGCACCCCTAGGCTTTAGGCTAGGGCTCCCCTAGGCTAAGGCTAGGGCTCCCCTAGCCTCCAGGCTAGGGCACCCCTAGGCTTTAGGCTAGGGCTCCCCTAGGCTAAGGCTAGGGCTCCCCTAGCCTCCAGGCTAGGGCACCCCTAGGCTTTAGGCTAGGGCTCCCCTAGGCTAAGGCTAGGGCTCCCCTAGCCTCCAGGCTAGGGCACCCCTAGGCTTTAGGCTAGGGCTCCCCTAGGCTAAGGCTAGGGCTCCCCTAGCCTCCAGGCTAGGGCACCCCTAGGCTTTAGGCTAGGGCTCCCCTAGGCTAAGGCTAGGGCTCCCCTAGCCTCCAGGCTAGGGCACCCCTAGGCTTTAGGCTAGGGCTCCCCTAGGCTAAGGCTAGGGCTCCCCTAGCCTCCAGGCTAGGGCACCCCTAGGCTTTAGGCTAGGGCTCCCCTAGGCTAAGGCTAGGGCTCCCCTAGCCTCCAGGCTAGGGCACCCCTAGGCTTTAGGCTAGGGCTCCCCCTAGGCTAAGGCTAGGGCTCCCCTAGCCTCCAGGCTAGGGCACCCCTAGGCTTTAGGCTAGGGCTCCCCTAGGCTAAGGCTAGGGCTCCCCTAGCCTCCAGGCTAGGGCACCCCTAGGCTTTAGGCTAGGGCTCCCCTAGCCTCCAGGCTAGGGCACCCCTAGGCTTTAGGCTAGGGCTCCCCTAGGCTAAGGCTAGGGCTCCCCTAGCCTCCAGGCTAGGGCACCCCTAGGCTTTAGGCTAGGGCTCCCCTAGGCTAAGGCCAGGGCTCCCCTAGCCTCCAGGCTAGGGCACCCCTAGGCTTTAGGCTAGGGCTCCCCTAGGCTAAGGCTAGGGCTCCCCTAGCCTCCAGGCTAGGGCACCCCTAGGCTTTAGGCTAGGGCTCCCCTAGGCTAAGGCCAGGGCTCCCCTAGCCTCCAGGCTAGGGCACCCCTAGGCTTTAGGCTAGGGCTCCCCTAGGCTAAGGCCAGGGCTCCCCTAGCCTCCAGGCTAGGGCACCCCTAGGCTTTAGGCTAGGGCTCCCCTAGGCTAAGGCCAGGGCTCCCCTAGCCTCCAGGCTAGGGCACCCCTAGGCTTTAGGCTAGGGCTCCCCTAGGCTAAGGCCAGGGCTCCCCTAGCCTCCAGGCTAGGGCACCCCTAGGCTTTAGGCTAGGGCTCCCCTAGGCTAAGGCCAGGGCTCCCCTAGCCTCCAGGCTAGGGCACCCCTAGGCTTTAGGCTAGGGCTCCCCTAGGCTAAGGCCAGGGCTCCCCTAGCCTCCAGGCTAGGGCACCCCTAGGCTTTAGGCTAGGGCTCCCCTAGGCTAAGGCCAGGGCTCCCCTAGCCTCCAGGCTAGGGCACCCCTAGGCTTTAGGCTAGGGCTCCCCTAGGCTAAGGCCAGGGCTCCCCTAGCCTCCAGGCTAGGGCACCCCTAGGCTTTAGGCTAGGGCTCCCCTAGGCTAAGGCCAGGGCTCCCCTAGCCTCCAGGCTAGGGCACCCCTAGGCTTTAGGCTAGGGCTCCCCTAGGCTAAGGCCAGGGCTCCCCTAGCCTCCAGGCTAGGGCACCCCTAGGCTTTAGGCTAGGGCTCCCCTAGGCTAAGGCCAGGGCTCCCCTAGCCTCCAGGCTAGGGCACCCCTAGGCTTTAGGCTAGGGCTCCCCTAGGCTAAGGCCAGGGCTCCCCTAGCCTCCAGGCTAGGGCACCCCTAGGCTTTAGGCTAGGGCTCCCCTAGGCTAAGGCCAGGGCTCCCCTAGCCTCCAGGCTAGGGCACCCCTAGGCTTTAGGCTAGGGCTCCCCTAGGCTAAGGCCAGGGCTCCCCTAGCCTCCAGGCTAGGGCACCCCTAGGCTTTAGGCTAGGGCTCCCCTAGGCTAAGGCCAGGGCTCCCCTAGCCTCCAGGCTAGGGCACCCCTAGGCTTTAGGCTAGGGCTCCCCTAGGCTAAGGCCAGGGCTCCCCTAGCCTCCAGGCTAGGGCACCCCTAGGCTTTAGGCTAGGGCTCCCCTAGGCTAAGGCCAGGGCTCCCCTAGCCTCCAGGCTAGGGCACCCCTAGGCTTTAGGCTAGGGCTCCCCTAGGCTAAGGCCAGGGCTCCCCTAGCCTCCAGGCTAGGGCACCCCTAGGCTTTAGGCTAGGGCTCCCCTAGGCTAAGGCCAGGGCTCCCCTAGCCTCCAGGCTAGGGCACCCCTAGGCTTTAGGCTAGGGCTCCCCTAGGCTAAGGCCAGGGCTCCCCTAGCCTCCAGGCTAGGGCACCCCTAGGCTTTAGGCTAGGGCTCCCCTAGGCTAAGGCCAGGGCTCCCCTAGCCTCCAGGCTAGGGCACCCCTAGGCTTTAGGCTAGGGCTCCCCTAGGCTAAGGCCAGGGCTCCCCTAGCCTCCAGGCTAGGGCACCCCTAGGCTTTAGGCTAGGGCTCCCCTAGGCTAAGGCCAGGGCTCCCCTAGCCTCCAGGCTAGGGCACCCCTAGGCTTTAGGCTAGGGCTCCCCTAGGCTAAGGCCAGGGCTCCCCTAGCCTCCAGGCTAGGGCACCCCTAGGCTTTAGGCTAGGGCTCCCCTAGGCTAAGGCCAGGGCTCCCCTAGCCTCCAGGCTAGGGCACCCCTAGGCTTTAGGCTAGGGCTCCCCTAGGCTAAGGCCAGGGCTCCCCTAGCCTCCAGGCTAGGGCACCCCTAGGCTTTAGGCTAGGGCTCCCCTAGGCTAAGGCCAGGGCTCCCCTAGCCTCCAGGCTAGGGCACCCCTAGGCTTTAGGCTAGGGCTCCCCTAGGCTAAGGCCAGGGCTCCCCTAGCCTCCAGGCTAGGGCACCCCTAGGCTTTAGGCTAGGGCTCCCCTAGGCTAAGGCCAGGGCTCCCCTAGCCTCCAGGCTAGGGCACCCCTAGGCTTTAGGCTAGGGCTCCCCTAGGCTAAGGCCAGGGCTCCCCTAGCCTCCAGGCTAGGGCACCCCTAGGCTTTAGGCTAGGGCTCCCCTAGGCTAAGGCCAGGGCTCCCCTAGCCTCCAGGCTAGGGCACCCCTAGGCTTTAGGCTAGGGCTCCCCTAGGCTAAGGCCAGGGCTCCCCTAGCCTCCAGGCTAGGGCACCCCTAGGCTTTAGGCTAGGGCTCCCCTAGGCTAAGGCTAGGGCTCCTAGCCTCCAGGCTAGGGCACCCCTAGGCTTTAGGCTAGGGCTCCCCTAGGCTAAGGCCAGGGCTCCCCTAGCCTCCAGGCTAGGGCACCCCTAGGCTTTAGGCTAGGGCTCCCCTAGGCTAAGGCTAGGGCTCCCCTAGCCTCCAGGCTAGGGCACCCCTAGGCTTTAGGCTAGGGCTCCCCTAGGCTAAGGCTAGGGCTCCCCTAGCCTCCAGGCTAGGGCACCCCTAGGCTTTAGGCTAGGGCTCCCCTAGGCTAAGGCTAGGGCTCCCCTAGCCTCCAGGCTAGGGCACCCCTAGGCTTTAGGCTAGGGCTCCCCTAGGCTAAGGCTAGGGCTCCCCTAGCCTCCAGGCTAGGGCACCCCTAGGCTTTAGGCTAGGGCTCCCCTAGGCTAAGGCTAGGGCTCCCCTAGCCTCCAGGCTAGGGCACCCCTAGGCTTTAGGCTAGGGCTCCCCTAGGCTAAGGCTAGGGCTCCCCTAGCCTCCAGGCTAGGGCAACCCCTAGGCTTTAGGCTAGGGCTCCCCTAGGCTAAGGCTAGGGCTCCCCTAGCCTCCAGGCTAGGGCACCCCTAGGCTTTAGGCTAGGGCTCCCCTAGGCTAAGGCTAGGGCTCCCCTAGCCTCCAGGCTAGGGCACCCCTAGGCTTTAGGCTAGGGCTCCCCTAGGCTAAGGCTAGGGCTCCCCTAGCCTCCAGGCTAGGGCACCCCTAGGCTTTAGGCTAGGGCTCCCCTAGGCTAAGGCTAGGGCTCCCCTAGCCTCCAGGCTAGGGCACCCCTAGGCTTTAGGCTAGGGCTCCCCTAGGCTAAGGCTAGGGCTCCCCTAGCCTCCAGGCTAGGGCACCCCTAGGCTTTAGGCTAGGGCTCCCCTAGGCTAAGGCTAGGGCTCCCCTAGCCTCCAGGCTAGGGCACCCCTAGGCTTTAGGCTAGGGCTCCCCTAGGCTAAGGCTAGGGCTCCCCTAGCCTCCAGGCTAGGGCACCCCTAGGCTTTAGGCTAGGGCTCCCCTAGGCTAAGGCTAGGGCTCCCCTAGCCTCCAGGCTAGGGCACCCCTAGGCTTTAGGCTAGGGCTCCCCTAGCCTCCAGGCTAGGGCACCCCTAGGCTTTAGGCTAGGGCTCCCCTAGGCTAAGGCTAGGGCTCCCCTAGCCTCCAGGCTAGGGCACCCCTAGGCTTTAGGCTAGGGCTCCCCTAGGCTAAGGCTAGGGCTCCCCTAGCCTCCAGGCTAGGGCACCCCTAGGCTTTAGGCTAGGGCTCCCCTAGGCTAAGGCCAGGGCTCCCCTAGCCTCCAGGCTAGGGCACCCCTAGGCTTTAGGCTAGGGCTCCCCTAGGCTAAGGCCAGGGCTCCCCTAGCCTCCAGGCTAGGGCACCCCTAGGCTTTAGGCTAGGGCTCCCCTAGGCTAAGGCCAGGGCTCCCCTAGCCTCCAGGCTAGGGCACCCCTAGGCTTTAGGCTAGGGCTCCCCTAGGCTAAGGCCAGGGCTCCCCTAGCCTCCAGGCTAGGGCACCCCTAGGCTTTAGGCTAGGGCTCCCCTAGGCTAAGGCCAGGGCTCCCCTAGCCTCCAGGCTAGGGCACCCCTAGGCTTTAGGCTAGGGCTCCCCTAGGCTAAGGCCAGGGCTCCCCTAGCCTCCAGGCTAGGGCACCCCTAGGCTTTAGGCTAGGGCTCCCCTAGGCTAAGGCCAGGGCTCCCCTAGCCTCCAGGCTAGGGCACCCCTAGGCTTTAGGCTAGGGCTCCCCTAGGCTAAGGCCAGGGCTCCCCTAGCCTCCAGGCTAGGGCACCCCTAGGCTTTAGGCTAGGGCTCCCCTAGGCTAAGGCCAGGGCTCCCCTAGCCTCCAGGCTAGGGCACCCCTAGGCTTTAGGCTAGGGCTCCCCTAGGCTAAGGCCAGGGCTCCCCTAGCCTCCAGGCTAGGGCACCCCTAGGCTTTAGGCTAGGGCTCCCCTAGGCTAAGGCCAGGGCTCCCCTAGCCTCCAGGCTAGGGCACCCCTAGGCTTTAGGCTAGGGCTCCCCTAGGCTAAGGCCAGGGCTCCCCT